>NC_068288.1:10844970-11151252 GCF_025860055.1 Xyrauchen texanus
AAACTTGAGGCTACAAATTGAACAAACATGTTAATTATTGAACTGAGCCTCCAAATTACTTGCACACTAAATGGAATAATTCACCCAAAAATGTCATCACTTACTTCAGTGCAACACAAAAGGAGATGATTTGAAGAGTGTTCACGCTGCTCTTTTCCATACAATAAAAAAATGTACCATGATCAGGGGTTGTCAAGTTCCAAAATTGGACTAAAAGTACTGCACCATTAAAGTACTGTTGTATCATCAAGCATGCAAAATCTGAATGTGCACAAATTTGGAATTCAAACAGGTCAGAAATGACAAATGCTGTTGGTTCTTGTGTGTTTTGTTACCAGTCATGATGTGGCAAGTTTGAAATTGCAGAAGTGATTTGAGGACTGTGGCAGAAGGAAAGTTTGAGCGAATAATAAATACATTTTTGTCTGTTCCTCACAGGAGATTTGGAATATAGTGCACAAATCATATGGACTGCTTTTATAATGATCTTGGCTGTGTCTCCCAAAAGCATTGTAAGCCAAAGTTTATCATAAAAACCATTGGTGCCAATGATATCTACGTTAAACTTAAGCTTACGGTACTTTTGGGAAACCCAGCCCTTGGCTTTTGAAGTTGATGTCCTACAGCCGTTGCCAAATGTATTGGCAGTGACATAAATTTTGTGTTTTGCAAAATTTGCTGCTTCAGTATTTGTAGATAATTTTCTCACTTGTTTCAATGGTTTACTGGAAAACAATGAAAAGCGTTTCATGAGTTTTAAAGGCTTTTATTGGCAAAAACATTCAATATATGCAAAGAGTCAATATTTACAGTGTTGACCCCTGTTCTTCATAACCTCTGCAATTCACTCTGGCATGCTGGATATCAGCTTCTGGGCCAAATCCTGACTAATGGAGATCCATTCTTGCCTTATTAGTGCTCGGAGTTGATCACAATTTGTGAGCTTCTGCTTGTCCTCTCACCTTTTGAGGATTGACCGCAGGTTCTCTATGGGATAAAGATCCGGGGAGTTGCCTGGCCACGGATCCATAATTTCAATAAAATGATCTCCATGCCACTTCATTTTCACATTTGCCTTGTGACATGGTACTCCATCATGCTGGAAAATGCACAGATCATCACCAAATTGCTCATGGATCGTTGGGAGAAGTTGCTCTTGAAGGAAGTTTTGATACCATTCTTTATTCATGGCTGTGTTTTTGGGCAGAATTGTGAGAGAGCCCACTCCCTTGGATGAAAAGCAACCCCACACATGGATGGTCTCAGGATGCTTCACTGTTGGCACGACACAGGACTCATGGTAGCGTTCACCTTTTCTTCTCCGGACTATCGATTTTCCAGATGTTCCAAACAGTCAGAAGGGGGGTTCATCAGTGAAAATAACTTTGCATCAGTCTTCTGCTGTCCAATCCTTGTACTTCCTGCAGAATTTCATTCTGTCCTTGATGTTTTTCTTGGAGAGAAGTGGCTTCTTTGCTGCCCTTCTTGACACCAGGCCATTGTCCAATAGTCTTCGCCTCACTGTGCGTGCAGATGCACTCACACCAACCGGCTGCCAATATTGAGCTCTGCACTGGTGGTGACACAATTCCGTAGCTGACTCCTCAGAAGGAGACGGTCCTGGCGCTAGCTGGACACTCTGGGACGTCCTGAAGACTTCTTCACTGCAGTTGAACCTCTCTCCTTGAAATTCTATTTGATCCGGTAAATGGTTCTTTCGGGTGCAATATTCTTTGCAGCAAATTTCTTGCATGTGAGGCCATTTTGATGCAATGCGATGATGGCTGCACGTCTTTCATTAGAGGTAACCATTTCCAACAAGAACACAATGATTGGAAGGAATTCTTCCCTCTTTTTATAGCAATCAGTCTGTTCTTATAATCCAATCAGAATGATAGAGTGATGTCACCTGACTAGTACTCGTTCACACTTTCCCAGGTGCTGCTGATATGATTAGTGAAATGATGTTAGCTGGTCATTTTGTGCCAGGGCCAAAAAACTGTGAAATTTGTGTTTTTGTGATAGTAAATTTTTTTTGGCCAATGAAGCTTTTTGCAATTATTTAAAATGCATCTGATCACTCTGCACAATAATCTAGAAACAATGTGAATTAATATCACAACAACTGAAGCAGAAAACTTTGCGAAACACAAAATTGATGTCACTGCCAATACTTTTGGCCACGGCTGTACAGCAGAGGGTTAATGTAGGGGAAAGAGAGCAGGACATACTGTACAATTGATTACAGCAGGAACCTTTGTACATTTTGTTGTACTTCCATATGATTGCTTCACCATTCTGCTTTCAGAAAGGCACATCAGAAGCACTATTAGGTTACAATTTGCATCATATTGTTACGGGAGAAATATGTAATTACATGCTGCACCACAAGATAAATGCACATTGACAATTACGGTAATACAAAGATGATTTGTATGATTGATGTTGATTCATTCTGATTATACTTTTGTTAAACATTTATAGATAAAATATATTTTAGTATTAGAACTATAGTATAGTTCCGTAATATCTGCATTGATGTAGCTAATGAGAGATTCACCGGTATACATATGATATATAACATGAAATGTCCAAGATGAAAAATTGTCAGCTTTATTATGAACAACATTCAAGAGTTTAACAAGTTATACACCTGCTAGAATGATTTGTTTTACGTTTATTTACACATATGTCTGAGATCTCGGAATGCTGACAGCAGAGACTACTTTTCAGAAATCAACAACATCCATTTTTAACCGACTAATTTTGAGTAAACATCTGGTCTGATATGATTCAGATGGTAACTTATTACATACTAAATCTGATGATGTCAAATGTAAAAATCGGAGGATCTGGTTTCGGAGGCAGTGCAGACTTTAGCTTTCTTTTTTGAGCCTGACAGGAGTAGGAGCATTTTCCTCTGCTGTGTATCTATTATGGCAATGTCAAAAATATTATGTACAAATTTAAAATGATACAGAATAATACATTTAAATCTTTAGTTACAAGTACAGTTATGAGCATTATGACGATTGTGATATTGTACAACTTACCATCATTGCGATACTATTTGTTGGAAAAGTGTCGAATACTTTGTACAGAACACTGAACTGGTTAAAAGAACTGAAGGAAATGATAGATGTGCCACACTTAGTAGCCGTAAAAAATAAGACAATTAAAATAAAAGAAGTTTCCAAAAATAAAATCTTATTAAAACTAAATATACACATGTGCAAATGACTTGGCATAGACAGAGACAGGGAAATAGGGGGAGCCCCATTTAAAAACAGTCCGTAGCACATAATGGAGCATGTTGATGAGAATCGGTGACATTAACATCCATACAAATCCACACGTAATTCACTGACAAATTCTCCTCAGTTTCCTCTATATGCAACTTAGTCTTTTTTTAAATTATTAGCAATATAATATATTTTCTTGCACTTTCTTATTTCACATTTTCTTTTGTCCATATTGACAATTGGAGGTGATGTTGCACCGTTTTTTCACAGCGTGCATCTTTAGTCCTTATCAGTACGACAGCAGGGGAAAGAGGCGGGATTTCCCGTTCTGACTGACCAAAGGCAGATTAGCAGGAGTTTAAATGGCATGTCTTCAACACCTTCCCAGAGTAGACTGGTTCACTGTGGTGAAACTTAAGGGTGAATTTGATTGGTTGAGTTCTGGCTGTAGTGGTTTTATTCCAAGGTGTTGAGGGGGCGTGGCTTTACCGGGTCAAGGACAGTACATGACCCGGTACCCAGCCCTCTGCAGCAGGTGATTGGCTGTTTGCTGGTCGATAAACCAAGCGCATGTTCTGCTGATTAGATGCCAGGATCTGCACCTTCTCACCAACCACCACACATATCTCGTCCTCCTTTACAGCATTGTAGTCCTGCGTCACGAGCACCGATGACAAGCCGTTACACTCCCCCTCGTCCAGCTCCTAGAGGACAAAAAAAGCCCCACACTTGTATAAAACACTTGCAAATGATGCAAAACACAAGAATTAACAACATTATCATCAAGAATATGGTTAAAGTGACATGAAATGGAACAACATGATCACATGGGAGGTTGGCGAGTGTGATTTGGCGGTTGCATTTTTCCCTCTAACATTACTTTTAACTCCACTGATGGTTGGGTTTAGGTTTAGGGTTTGGGTACAGTTTACAAAAATATGCATTCCTTCTTACTGTATTACAGCCAGTGGCATCTCTGCTCTGGGGCAAGGCAATTGGGGCTAAGCCCCACCAGAGGTGGCGCAGTTGTGCAAAACGTGTGGCATAATCATACATTTATTTAAAGCAATAATATATGTTACGCATCTTAAACTTGTTTTATGTCCATTATACAAGAAAAAAGTAGAAATTCTTTTGAGAATTTTTTTCTTTCCCCTTTTTCTCCCAATTTGGCATGCCCAATTCCCAATGTGCATTTAAGTCCTTGTGGTTGTGTAGTGATTCGCCTCAATCTGAGTGGCGGAGGACGAATCCCAGCTGCCTTCACGTCTGAGACCGTCAACCTGCGCATCTCATCATGTGGCATGTGCCATGGAGACATAACACGTGTAGAGGCTTAACGCCATCCACCGAGGCATCCACGCTCAACTCATCAAGTGCCCCACCGAGAACTAACCACATTATAGCGACCACGAGGAGGTTACATCATGTGACTCTAACCTCTCTAGCAACCGGGCCAATTTGGTTGCTTAGGAGACCTGGCTGGAGTCACTGAGCATGCCCTGGGATTCGAACTAGCGAACTCCAGGGGTGGTAGCCAGCGCCTTTAACGTTTAACTTTAATGTTATGCACATGTGCAATGAGCCTTTAATGATGGCCCGAGGGGCTCGTTTGCCTTTGCACCTGAGTCAATCAAAAGCTTTGATCATATGTCAAGCTGTTGACACGAGCCTCGGAAATAACCGCTCTTGAGTGCAGACCTGCATAGTGAACGTCATTGGTAAGTTTTAAAAGCGTATTTTATTCGAATATGTTGCTGATTGGATTAGTTAAAGCACACCACTCATCATTCAATGAATTGTATGCCATTGCTTTGAGGAGTTGTGTTGTTGATGCATTGATTTATATTAGATTACAATAACTGCTATATATTGAGAGTCTGTTCATTTTTATTAGTTGTTCATACGAGGTAATATGCACAGCCTTTGACAATTTGCCCATTTATGGTTTTCTTTACTGTCACTTGAGCTTTTTGACAAGGATGTGCATGTTTTAGTGGTGTTTTGTGCTGAGATTAAATTATTAGGGATGTTTGTGTTTGCCATCAGGTTGCGCTAGAAAAACAATCTTTTTCTTTCACTCTCTGTAAAATTGCATGATCTATTTTTATCCGTCATACTTGTCTTCATTTTATACTTAAGTACTAGAACTACATTCAGGGGCGTATCATCAATTAGAATGGCATACACATGACAGTAGGCTTAAATGATAGATTTGTTTACTCAACATGCTTAAGAGTCGTTAAACCAAGATGTTCTAGGGTGAACATTCTACCTGTCAATCAACCGCTGTGCTAAAACAAGCTTTTTAAACTTTGCCGGTTAAAGTGCAAACATGCAGTTTAAAAAACTTTTTTGTTGCCCCTGATTTGAACATTAAGAGCCACATCTCTAAAGCTCAGTTAATACTGCACTTAAATAACTGACAATTCTGCTCTGATGTGCTCTATTATCATGCATTAACACAATGACGCAACACACAATTGATGTATGCAGTCATGAATCAGTGACCCTGTTGGCCTCTACTCAAACTATAAACACAAAAGAGACAGACAATACCAGGTGTTAATGTTGATACGCTTCTTAACGCATCTTAATACCAGGGAATAAACAGAGTAAACATACAGCAGGAATGTGAGACAGAGAGTAAAGTTAAAACTGATGCACTAGGTATGCCCATCCCATATGCCCAACAACACTTAACGCTTTGGCCACTGGGGGGAGTGTTTCACATTTCGGTAAGCACAGACCGATTTTACCAAAAGAAAAGTCATCCTTCTGACTGTTTCCGAATTCACAATGAGATCAGTCTAAACAGAATGCACAACCAATTTTACTTCTGTAATCTGATGGATTTCAGAGTGAAATCAAATCAATACACTTTTATTAAAGAGTACTAGGGCAGTACATTTTAAATGTTAATTTAATGCAATTAATCATATAAAAAATAACAAGAGAGAATTAACACATTAAATATTTATTTAGTTCAATTATTAATATATATATATATATATATATATATATATATATATATATATATATATATATACACACATATATATATATAATTATTCCTCATTTCGTACTAAGAAATATTTGCTCTCGAAGCAATTCAAGCTTGTATCATCTCAATTTAAAGCTCGTTTCTGAGTGTCTGTAGTTGTCCACCTACAGGACACAGACTGGTGTTCATCAACAGCTTGACAGAGCACAATAAATACAGAATGGATAACTAACTACTTTTAACTTAATGAATTGTGCACAACTAGACCTACAGGTTTTGAACATATGTTCTTCTCTATATGGCTGTACACTGTTGAAAGGCTAATCAGGACAAAGGTTCACATGGACACAAGTCTGTTCCTCACTCTCTCTGCCTGCGCCACTGTGCCAACCTTGACCTGGCACTGGCATTGGAAATAAATAGCTCAGAGTGAAAGCTTAGCTTTGAGACATTTAAAAATAAAAAAGTAGCAAGCAGCTCCTCCAGTCTGGTATTCAATTACAGTCTGATTTATTAGGACCACAGAAAGCAGGGTGTACCAAGGCCAAGATAAAAAAAATCACCAGAGAAAGAGAGTGAGAGAATGTGGGGAAAAGAAATAGAACAAGAAAGACAGAATGCAAGGAAACAGAACAGAAGAAAGAGACCCTGCAGAGACCAGAATTAGGTACAGAACACAGGGAGAGCTGGGAAAACTAGGCCATTGCCCCTCACTAAGGATAACTAGCAGGCGCCTCTCCTCCCCTCAAAGACAATTAGAGGAGAACTTCACAGCCCTGCAGCACGGGAAAAATTCAGTTCAGTAAGGATACACATCCACAGACAGCAGCGACTGGCATAGTGTGAACTAATTTGGTTTAATTACATTTATCTGTCCTAGATGAGATGCTAATTAAACCGGTCTGGGCAAATGATTGATTTGAGATCCCATAATTCTAACTACACAATGCTATTGATATAATTGGCCTTTTGCTTTTAGTCACAGGTTTTTAGGGAGCTTTCACACTTGGTAAAATAAAAATATTTTTTATGCCTAACAATTGATATATTTTGTAAGTAGCCATGTATTAATGCAGATGAATCCTTTTAGTGTGATACAAGACCACTCCAGGTTCTGTAACAGTATGTGTGTATGTGACATCTGCACAATCATTTGATTGGAGTGGATTGAATCTGTTTGGCAAACACGCTCACCTCCTCTGCATGCTTGTTGGATTTGTGGGCGGGGCTGCCATTTGGGGCGGTGTTCGGTTTGAGGGGGGTGGAGGGGTGAGAAGACAAGGAACGGCTGCTATTGGAAAACTGTCTGGTCAGAGAACCTCCACTTTCCTTCTTCTGATACTCCTGTGGGTTCTGGAGAGCTGATCAGGAAGATACGAAAGAAGATTAAGAAAACCAAGAATTCTTTACAATAAAAATATGATCTGAGAAGAATTCAAAACGGCACAAAAATGTCTGTTTATCAGCCAAAAGCTGAAAATACCAAATCTACAATCCCTCCATCCATATTACAATCTCATCAGTCGGTCAATCCATCTATACATCTATTCATCCACATTTCTTACAAACTCATCCATGCATCCATCCACATAACTTACAGGAACATCCATCCATTCATATTACTTATAAACTCATCAAACCATCTCTATTACTTACATAATCATCCATCCATCCATCCTCATCAATCCATCTGCATTACTTGCATTATCATCCATCCATCCATCCATCCATCCATCCATCCATCCATCCATCCATATAACTTACAGAATCATCCATCCACATTATATACACATACATCCATCCATCCATCCATCCATCCACATAACTCCATCCATCCACAAACTCATCCATAAATCTACATTACTTACATAACCATCCATCCATCCATCTTACAGAATCCTCCATCCATATTACTTACAAACCCTTCAATCCATCTGCATTACTTGCAAACCCATCCATCCATCCATCCATCCATCCATCCATCCATCCATCCACAAACTCATCCATACATCTACATTACTTGCATAACCATTCATCCATCCATCTTACAGAATCTTCCATCCATATTACTTACAAACCCTTCAATCCATCTGCATTACTTACAAACCCTTCCATCCATCCATCCATCCATCCATCCATCCATCCATCCACAAACTCATCCATAAATCTACATTACTTACATAACCATCCATCCATCCATCATACAGAATCCTCCATCCATATTACTTACAAATCCATCCATCCATCCATCCATCAATCCTCTCACCCGTTAGGAAGTTCATCTGCATGTCCAGTAGTCCTCTGATACTTTGCACCCACTCTTTCTTGATGTCGATGTTAGCAGCCTGTAGTGTTAACCGTTCAGATGAGCCGCGACATAATAACACAAACTTACAGGGATCACTGTCCACATGCTCCTCCATGCTAAGGTAGCTCACCTGCACAGGTAAACACATTACAAACACTGCACCTTTACTATGCATAAAATAAAAAAGACTCTATGGAGCAACTACACTATAAGTGTACCTTGATGCCCTTTTTAAACTGGTACCCCGGTGTTGAGGACCCTTTACGCAGAAGCTCGCTGAAGATGACGATCTGTTCGAAGAGAAAGACTCTGCGCTCTTTACTGCGAGACAGAACACCACTGTCCTGCTCTGTCACGAAGAATGTGTCCTGCTGCAATAACTTTCCCTGAGCTACAAGCTTCCCCTACACAGAGAAACATAATAGAGGGTTATGAATATTGTTAACACTCTGTTATGCAATGCTGATGCAATGTAGAAATCCATGCACTGATACATACATTATTTGATTGTGTTTGTGCCTACACCCTGATATTTCTCCCTCATGTAGAACTGTATGGGGTAAATATACTTTACAGTTGCCCAACTCATGTGTGCTGTATTTTAGCCAAACAAACAAACAAACAAACAAACAAACAAACAAACAAACAAACAAACAAACATATAACAAGACTAGAATAAGACTATTGTTTGTTTGTTTGTTTTAGTCTTATTCACTAATTGCCCATCTAGTTTACGTTCCTTTATATGTAAATAAGGCTTATTATAAGTAAAAAAGAGAAAAAGCAGGTGTACTACAAAGGTAGCAAAAAAGTATAGCCACTGGTGCTCACTGGAAAAAGGGGAAACAAAAATGTTTGAAAAAAGAGAAAAATGCAAGGCATTCACGTGGTATGAATTAAAAAGCCTTTATTTAATCGGGCTACAACATCTAAAATGGCCAAAGTGTTTCAGCTAAGAAAGCCTTCATCAGGGTACATTTCAGGGTATTTCCCAGTATAAAGATGCACAATATATACAGTTCATCTGGAAAGTATTCACAGCGCTTCACTTTTTCCACATTTTGTTATGTTACAGCCTTATTCCAAAATTTATTAAATTCATTATTTTCCTCAATTCAAACAAACAATACCCCATAATGACAACGTGAAAGAAGTTTGTTTGAAATCTTTGCAAATTTATTACAAATAAAAAATGAAATGTACATAAGTATTCACAGCCTTTGCCACAGCACTCAAAATTGAGCTCAGGTGCATCCTGTTTCCATCCTTGAGATGTTTCTACAACTTGATTGGAGTACACTTGTGGTAAATTCAGTTGATTGGACATGATTTGGAAAGGCACACCCCTGTCTATATTATGTCCCACAGTTAACAGTGCATGTCAGAGCACAAACCAAGCCATGAAGTCCAAGGAATTGTCTGTAGAACTCTGAGACAGGATTGTATCGAGGCACCGATCTGGGGAAGGGTACAGAAACATTTCTGCAGCATTGAAGGTCCAAATGAGCACAGTGGCCTCCATCATCTGTAAATGGAAGAAGTTTGGAGCCACAAGGACTCTTCCTAGAGCTGGCTGCCCGGCCAAACTGAGTGATCGGGGTGAAGGGCCTCAGTCAGGGAGGTAACCAAGAACCCGATGGTAACTCTGACAGAGTTCCAGCGTTTCTCTGTGGAGAGAGGAGAACCTTCCAGAAGAACAACCATCTCTGCAGCACTCCACCAATCAGGCCTGTATGGTAGAGTGGCCAGACGGAAGCCACTCCTCCGTAAAAGGCACATGACAGCCCGCCTGGAGTTTGCCAAAAGGCACCTGAAGGACTCTCAGACCATGAGAAACAAAATTCTCTGGTCTGATGAAACAAAATTGGACTCTTTGGCCTGAATGGCAAGCGTCATGTCTGGAGGAAACCAGGCACCGCTCATCAACTGGCCAATACCATCCCTACAGTGAAGCATGGTGGTGGCAGCATCAGCGGCAGGAACTGGGAGACTATTCAGGATTGAGGGAAAGATGAATGCAGCAATGTACAGAGACATCCTTGATGAAAACCTGCTCCAGAGTGCTCTGGACCTCAGACTGGGGTGAAGGTTCATCTTCCAACGGGATAACTCTGTGAATGTCCTTGTGTGGCTCAGCCAGAGCACAGACTTGAACCCGATTGATCATCTCTGGAGAGATCTGAAAATGGCTGTGCACCGACGCTCTCATCCAACCTGATGGAGCTTGAGAGATCCTGCAAAGAAGAATGGGAGAAACTGCCCAAAAATAGGTGTGCCAAGCTTGTAGCATCATATACAAAAAGACTTGAGGCTGTAATTGGTGCCAAAGGTGCTTCAACAAAGTATTGAGAAAGGCTGTGATTTATTTGTATTTTTCTTCAGTTTAAAAAAAAAAAAAAACTTCTTTCACATTATCTTTATGGGGTATTGTTTGTTTGAATTGAGGAAAATAATGAATTTAATAAATTTTGGAATAAGGCTGTAACATAAAATGTGGAAAAAGTGAAGCGCTGTGAATACTTTCCAGATGCACTGTAGTGTTGGCCATCAGTGAAAACATCAACAGCTGATCAACAAGTTGGAGTGGCTCACAAACTAGCTGTAAGTTTGCCAAATGTTCAGATGAAGTAAAAATGAACCAACAGATAGTACACTTAAAACAACAACAAAACACACACACACGTTAATTCATAGAAATATTTATAAGAACCTACAAAAAGGTTCGATTTCTTCATTAACATCAGGTAACGTAGTGGCATGGAGAGGCCACTCATCGAAGTAGACATTTTAATCTATTACCACCTCTTATTGAACATGGGATAGATTCTATTCCTGTCACTTGAAGGGAGCTGTCACTGCAATGGCCACCTTCCTTATAATGCTTTGCCATTAGGTCTACCAAATTGGAAGTATGAATGGCATATTTGTGTTCAGCCACTCTCATTTTGAGCTTCCTTTTTCTTCGACCAATGTAAAAATGGCCACTTTCACAGTTCATTTTATAGACAACATGGGAAGAGTTACAATTGATAAAAAACTTAAGAATTTGGCATATTATATTTGAGAAAACATCAGTAAATGTTTTTGTTTTAACCATGGTACTGCAGTGATTGCCTTCCCAACAACTATGATTGCCTGCTGAGGGCCTCAACCATGTTCTCTTTTCAGGAGCAGGGAAATGGCTATAAACAACCGTATCCCTAATAGTAGGTGCATGTCTGTAACTAACAGATGTCATTTCCTGGAAGACAGCACAGAGAGCACTATCACTGTTGAAAATATTCCAATTACATTTAATGATTTTAGGCTGTCACTAAGTGCAACCAAGGCGGATGGAAGCTGTTGGCTCTGAGGACATTGCGGTCCATTGGTTTTCTGAAAATCGAGGTATGTATATCACCATAAGATTTCTGATTATTTTACTCATTGACTGAGAAAATGTATCTCCGTCAATGTGTATTCCAAGCACAGTTTCAAATTATCGTTGATATCATTTAACAAATTCATGAAAAGTATGAAGTTCTTTTTCTGAACCTGACCAAATAAAAAAAGACACCAATACATATCTGCCCCACCATGCAATCTTATCAGGGAAGGGGTTGACTGAGGAATAAATAAACCTCTCTTCCCACAATCCTAAAAACAAGTTTGCATAATCTGGTGCAAAACAAGCACCCATAGCCGTGCCCTTTACTTGTTTGTTAACTGGTTTTGAAATAAAAACACATTGTTCTTAAGGGTCCACTCAGTTAATTGTAACAAAGCTGTAGGTGGCATATTTTCAGAAGGTCTACTGCTCAAGATGTGTTCAGAGGCTTCAAGACTGTCTGCATAGTAAGTATTAGTATACAAAGATTATACGTCCATTGTGACTAAGAAATAAGATCCTATATTCTTAATGTCATTAATTTTATTCAGCACGTAAGTGCTATCTTGAATAAAGGATCGAAGACCAAGCACAAAGGGTTGCAGAATGCTGGATCTGCTGAATTTGTGTGAGGTTGGTTTATTACATCTATTTAAATGAGATATGTGCATATTTGTAGATATATGCATATTTGTAGATATGTGCATATTTGTAGATATATGCATATTTGTAGATATGTGCATATTTGTAGATATGTGCATATTTGTAGATATATGCATATTTGTAGATATGTGCATATTTGCATATGGTATATGATATTAAATTTATTGATATTTGCCCTTTTTTATTAGACATGAATGAAACGTAGCACTTTAACATTATGAGCTAAACGTGTCTACCACGGCTCTGATATACGGACCATTTAAATGAGACTGTGTTGCACACCAGTCTATTATTGTAGTAACACGATGGCACGTAACAACAAAACAAACTGTGACTGGACGTTTACATGACTCAGTTGCTTCACATTCTCCGCACCCACAAGAAACAGATTGGCCAAACAGGATTTTTGGGCCTTGGCGATGTATTGGTCAACCACTAGTTTTACGTGTACTATCTGTTGGTTAATTTTTACTTTGTCAACCTTACAGCTAGTTTGTGAGTGTCAGGAGGAGGAGGAGGAGGAGGAGGGCGGGACCGGGCCGTGAGGACACGTGGCCGGCCCTGAATCGGGCTAATGAGCCGGGAGGGGGAACGCGTTTGTGCCTCTGTGTCTTTATGTTTTATGTTGTTTTAAGTTCATTTATATAATTAAACTTTACATTGACTGTTCAGCCGGTTCCCACCTCCTCCTTGCCCATCCCTTACCCCATTACACTGAACCACTCCCACTTGTTGATCAGCTGTTAATGTTTTCACTGATGGCCAAGACTATATATTGTGCCTCTTTGTACTGGGGAATTGTATCCTGATGAAGGCTTTCTTAGCCGATAAGCATTGGCCGTTTTAGATGTTGTAGCCCGGTTAATTAAAGGCTTTTTAATTCATACCACATGAGTGCCTTGGAATTTTCTCTTTTTTCAAGGCTTATTAAATATTGTCTTACTCGCAAAACTTAGCGCTATTAGCCTGGAATAGATAACAGAGTGCTATTACCTCCCACAGAAAGCAGGTGGAAAACAGAATTTTATTAAAAAGAGATGTTAGTGTATATTTTCTGGCATGGCAGAAGAAACTCATCAAATGATCAGAGAAAGTGCTAAAATCAGGCATATATTCAGATGTGTGCTGTAGTAAAGCACAGTTTCTACAAGGAGCCAATTCATCTTTTTCCTTTCCGTCATACATTTCCTCTTACTGTTGCTAAAGCCTAGATTCAATCCCAAAGTTTGTAGTCTAGACAGTGAGTGTAAACAGCCCCAAGCTGTTGCTACAATTCCAGTATAGGCACAGTATTCGATTACAATATTTCATTCTTAAGTTGCCCAGAAATCTTTATTTGTCAGTGTAAATTAACAGCTACTACTACTGCAGTAACCAACTATGACTCACCTTGCAGCATTTGTAATTATAATAATTAGAATTCCAACAAAATAATTTGCAGTTTAGTTACTTCCTTATGAAAACTTAAACTTTTCATAAAGTGTCTCTGTTGTTGTTTTTGAAATGATGTCAGCGAAAGGTATTTATCTATTTTTACCTCGTAGCCCTGCAGTCGTCCCAGATTCATCATGTCGTTACATTGTTTGGGCACCAGGAACATCAGATCAACTGCTTTCTGTAAGAGGCAAGGCACAGACCAGCAGTGTCACTACATGACAGGACATTAAGGATAGAAGTATATTGTAAATATAGAATTGATACAAACTCATATAGAATTGCTTTAGGCCACTTACCTCTATCTCTTTACAGTCCAATCCTGCCTTAGAGCTGTACTTCAAAAAGTCCTTCAAGATACAATGCAAACATACAGGAATAGAGACCACATTAAAATAGCATAATAATCTGCCCATGTTGTGATAAAAGCAATTAAAAGAGTGTTAATTTGCCATAGTAATCATAACTACTGTGGTGCTTGCCCATTCAAAACTTGCCGCCATGATATTGTGGGTATACCAGGGCGTTGCTATGTGGTTGCTCGGGTGTTCTGGCTGGTTGCTAGGGCATGGCTAAGTGTTTTCTACTGTGCTCTGGGTGGTTCTTTAAAACTCAAATTCAAAAGAGCCCATCTCAAGTTTCAATGATATTCTCATCCCAGATGCATCTTGGGTCCCTCCTTCATGATAAGAGTCAACACCCTCCCAACCAATATTTTACATTATGGGGCATACTGTGTATTTACCCCCTTGATTTAAAATATTGGCATTTATAACCTTAGGGAGCATATTTATTTCAGACCATTTTAAAAAACTGTCTCATCCGTTTATGCCAACTATGTTAATTTTGATGAAAAATTCTCAAGATTGAGAATGTATTAGCTCAACATCAATATATGCCATAATAGTATGTATAACTAAGACTAAAATAGAATATTGAGAACTATTTTTGATGTTGCAAATAAAACAAATCAACAATTCATTTTGAGGGCATTTTTTGACCCCACATTTTGAATATCGTGGGCATTTATGTCATATTTGGTGGCATTTTTGCCCATCCATCCATTCATCCATCCATCCATCAATAATAACAATCATTTCTGACCCTTATGCATTGTTGACTTTAAATAATTCGTAACACTAAGGTTCCATTCGTCAACATTAGTTAATGCATTAAGTATCATGAACAAACAATTAACAGTATGTTATTTAAAACCATTTATTAATCTTTGATAATGTTAGTTAATAGTCTCATTGTTAATGTTAGTTCACGGTGCATTAATGTTAACATGTACAGTACAACTTTTGATTTTAAAAATGGATTAATATGTGTTGAAATGCTGTAAAGTTTTGTTCATTGTTAGTTCATGTTAAATAATGTTGATGACTAATGTTAACAAATGAAACCTTATGTAAAGTGTTCCCAAATAATCACATGTGTTTGTGTAATTGCGGGTCTGTTACCTTGAGCAGGAGCTGGTATTTGGTAATCCTCTGGATGGGTTTGATGAGAAAATCACTGATAGACAGTCTGGAGTTTATCTCCTGCTGTACCTCCTGACAGAAACATCAACAACATCATCAAACTGAGCACTTGAACGGATCAGCTCCTTTCCACCAAAAGGGTACTGGTCCATAAAATGATGTTACTTACAAACATTGTACGATAAGTGTTAATTGGTTGCTAAGAACTTTTGACGGATACATTGATAGCAGCTTGTGATGTCATAGAGATGCTGAATTAAATTACTTTGGATGTTAAAAATGTTCTCAAAACATACAATACCCGTAAACAAAGAGGTTCTCAGTTCCCCCGGCTAAACACGGAGTACAGTATGAGAACCAGCAACATTTTGGTGGAAAAGGGGAATCAGAGGACGCAAAACAGAGCTGTCCTGCAATAACACTCACCTCAAAGAATTTGTCATATTCAGCTACAACAAACTCTGAGTGGGGCTTGTTCTGACAGTAGATCACATACATGTGTAACCTTCTCTCCTGGATAACAGGAAAATCAAATGAGGTTTACCACACACACACACACGTTTGTTTTTCATGTTGGGGACTTTTTTTCAACAATCATCATCTTAGCAAATTTATTTTATACTAATAATTTTTTTTTACAAAAATTACCCTCACATGAACCATTTAGCATTTTTCCATTTCATTATGACATTACATGCAATGTAAAAGTTCATTAATAATAAACTGTTTTCCTCGTGTGGACTGTTGTCTGGTCACCATAATATACTGTAGGACGTGATTTCAGGTTTTACTATTCTTTTAGTGGGGACATTTGGTCAATCAACAATATTTGCAAAACTTGACCCCCTCATCCCGCTATACCCCTCCACACATACAGAATTTACTCTGTTGAACTCACATGCTTGATAAACAGCTCGGCCAGTCTATCGTGATCCTCCAGACATTTCTCCAGCTCACCGAGGAAGAACCTTTAAAGAGAGCACAGAAAACATTTAGTTATGCTTATAAACACCCCTCACTCAAACAATTTCTACCTTTAGTGTGAGTCCAAACAGGAACGTTTTTGCATGTTCAAGTTTTGCATACTGATTTTTATTTTATTTTTTGCTAAAAACAGACACTTGTATTTATGCTAAATGTTTGCAAGATTGGGACAATGCTGTGCAGTGGATTTACGTCAAACTGTAACATCAAAGGGCTCATCATCAGGTCACATACTGAATTGCAAATAGTATTCTTGTATAGAAATGAAGACTGAATTGTGATTGGTCTTTTCTTTGTTGGATTAATTTAATCATCTATAGCCGCCTTTCCACTGCATAGATAGTATCGTATTGGGTGTTGACTCTCACCCACAGCAAACAGAACAAATGACAATGGAGACTCTGATACACTATGTTATTTACATAGAACCAAATCTATACTTTTACTGCCATCTGTGTAAACACTGGTATTTCCTTCTGTAAATGCAAATCTAGTTTCAGTTAGTTGCTGTTATTAAAGCATCTAAAACGCTTACTGAGCAATTAAATGCCTTAATTCAGTGTTTCCCAAACACTGCCAGATTGTCAGGTGTGCCGTGGAAAATTATCAAATTCCACAAAATAAATAAATGCATGAAAAAAACAATATTTCAGGGATCCAAACCACTCACTTTTCGGAGTAATTCGCCTTTTGAAAACCATAATCGGTCACTTTTGTGATTGTGAAAAGCAATGATTAATGCGTAGAAGTGAGTGATAATTATACACGTTAACGGTCATCACATGACTCGCGTCAGCGCTGCAGAATACATTGAACTCTATAAAAGTGACGTCACACCAAAGTGTTTTTCACATGTTTTTGCTTCACCAATAATGTCTTTGAGAGTACTAAGCAACAAGAAATATTTATGTCCAATTTTGTGAAGAGACATTGAATGTCTCATAATTTCTTTAATTAAATATTACCTTATCATTTACGAATATCAGAGACCCCAGTTATTGAACTCATTTAAATTCACCAAGAAAACGCTTCGACCTAAACACAAACGAGTCCTTTTATTACTTTCTGCTATCAAAGCAACTGCAAGCTTTTTTCTCTCTTCCAAATACATGTTTTCAATGTTTATTGTGCACTCACATGCTGGCGTTGAATGGAGCGTTGATGCCTCGACTCAACTCGTGCGAAATACGCTTTACAAAACAAAAGAACATTATTGAAACTCAAATGTATTATTATATTATTATTGGTCTTTTCTGATAAAGGTCATGCTCAGCAGTGTAAATGGGCTACTGTGGGAAAATAACACCGTAGATCTGCTTTATGTTTATACCTTTACTGAAGTCAGGAGATTTGTAGCCATGCAATTTTTAATAAAGGAGAAGGACGTTATTGAAACTCACTATTACTAGACTATTATTGTTGTCTTTTTGGATGAAAAGTAATGCTCAGACTGAAGGAAGACACTAGATCTGCTTTGTTCTTTTATTGATTAAACACTATAAAGTCTCTTGGTAGATTTCGGTCATGAACGACTCAAAATGATTCACTGACTCACTCACATTACATACGACGCTCATTTGTCGCCACATAGTGACATTTCCGGAAGGGGTCACTGAACTAATCAGTTAATAAAATGTAACAAATTGGTGAAACAGAAGAAAGCCTCACCAAAATACTCTTTATTTTGCAGATAATTCTGCACAATTGTAAACTTCAATAAACTCGAATAACTAAAATAGCTGGAATTGGTGCTTTTAGCTTATTCTTTAAAACAATATCTCCAGAAACTATTTCGTAGACCAGTGATTGTCTTACCTTTTTTGCCCTTCATGAGTTTGCATCCCTGTAATTTGTTGTGACATTGCAAGATGATAAAAGAATCAAATTTGTTGTTTTTTAATTACCCATTTAGCGTTCTTGCCACCTGTGACCTCACACAGCGTAGCCTACCTGTGATTTATTTTTTTAATATTTTTTGCATAGCCTAATTTTAAATATTACAAGTAAACGCTACTAAGACAGACAGAAAACATGGACAAGTTCTTGAAAAGGAAACATTTTGATGATGGTTACCCTATGTGGGATAGTGGTGTGACGTAGAATTATTTAGTCGTAAAAAGTGTGCCGTGGCAGAAAACGGTTGGGAAACACTGCCTTATTTAAATTAAGCTGTTAGTATTTGTCAATCTGTGAAATTTCTATCATGTTAGATTAAGGAAAACAGCTCCATTCCAGCAGCTCTAGAGAGATGTGACAGCATGATAAAGATATATCTTACTCTTTATGCCAGTCGTAGATTTGATGAATGTTCCCGAAGACTATTTTATCCTTCCCAGTCATGTCCTCCGGAACACCTTTCTCTCCAATCTTTCTCATGAAGCCCTGAGATGAGGAGGAAAACAGACATTTTGGAGAGTTGGTTATTCAGAAAAGGTTCTTTGCCGCACCTTAGGTTCAACAAATAACTATTTTCTTATTTAGAAAAATATATGTTAATATAATAAAAGTTTCCACTTTAAAGAGTTCTTGAGTTGCTCAATGGCTCTTGGAGATTGGAGCTTTAAATAGTTACATTTCAGCAGTATCACAAATCAAATAAAACATAAAATATTTAGGCTATTTATCGGCCCCTGGAACTTCCCGTTATGAGGGCACTTATGATATATATATATATATATATATATATATATATATATATATATATATATATATATATATATATATATATGTCATTATGTTTATATTCGTATAATGTAAGGGGTATTCGTGATATGTTAAAAAGAAAAGAAATAGTTTTATATCTTAAGAGATTCAAGGCTGACTTCTATTTTTTGCAAGAGACTCATGCATTGGGATCTGACTACAAATTCTGGAGAAATCAATGGGGAGATGATGTTTGGCTGTCATATGGAAGCAGTAACTCTGCAGGTGTTGCGATTTTAAGAGGAATTTTTAAGGGGAAAGTACTTAAAAGTAATGTTTCTGGAAGATGGATCATTTTAGTAGCTGAGATAGAAGATTATATTATTATTTTAGGAAACATTTATGGTTATAATAACAAAGCTGAGAATCAAACTTTGTTGCAGAGTTTTGAAGAGGAGATTTCAGAAATGTTGTTAACTTTTTAACGCTAATTTGGTTTTGGGTGGAGACTGGAACACCATCAGTAATCCCTTATTGGACTGTCTTCCTCCATGATATGTTAGACAGTATGGTTATTTTTCTTATATTAATGATTTATGTGTGCATCTTAACTGTCGTGATGAATGGAGAAATAGGAATCCTGGTAAAGTTGAGTTTACATGGAGTAATAAAGATGGTTCCAGACAATCCCGAATTGATTTTTGGCTTTTGTCTAAAGAATTGGCACATAAAGCTAAAAAGATTGATATAATACATTCTTACTGATCATAAAATGATCCATGTTATGATTAGTTTTGATAGTTTAGCTGAAAAAAGATCTGGGTTTAATTATTGGAAGTTAAATAACTCTCTCCTTAGAAATGAACAATTTCAAAAAGTTGTTAAAGATATTATAACTGATTTTTATAGTTATATTGCAAAACTTGACCCCCTCATCCTGCTATACACCTCCACACATACAGAATTTACTCTGTTGAACTCACATGCTTGATAAACAGCTCGGCCAGTCTATCGTGATCATTATAGTTTTATAGCAAATTATTCTAAAATGTATGGGAAGCATTGGGAATTTATGAAGTATTCAGTAAGAAAGTTTGCTATTAGGTTTGGAAAATAAATGGCCAAAGGCAGAAGAGATAAGGAGGATTCCATCATTAAACAAATTATTTTATATATGGAAAACATAGTTCCCCTTCTGTCGCTCTCTCCACGTTGTGTCGGAAAAGCGACACTAGGGGTCTCTCTTGAGCGCCGATATCCACCTCTGATCTATGAAAAAAGGCCAATGAGAGTTGGCAGCCGGTATTTGCATGTCCCGCCCCCGGACATACGGGTATTTAAGCAGCGCAAATACGGGAGTTCATTCAGAAAATTTCTTCGGAGCCGATGGTCTGTTTGCAGTTTGCTGCGAGTTACACACCACTAACGTTCCTGTTTCCTCTGACGATCTGCATGCTGTTGGATCTTGACGGCGCACAACAGCGGCTTTCTCCTTCACATTGCACGGCGTGCATTGTTGCCCCTGAGCTCGACAGCGCAGACACACACACATTGTGTATTTAAAAGAGTAAATTCCTATTAAAAGAGTAATTTCTCTAAAAGAGCAAAACACAGCGGCGTTGAGCGTCCTTTTCAGGGCGCATCTTTTTCAAGATGCCCTTCCGCCCCTGTGTTGTTCCTGGATCGCGATAGAGTGCTCTCCGCTTCAGGCGGCCACAGGCTGTCTCGTGTGTTTGGGCGCGATCACACCGAGGCGGCGTTTGTGGATGGCTCATGTTCTCACTGCGAGAACATAACCATGACCACGTTACGGTCGCGGCTTGCTTTCAGCAGACAGCAAGCCACCCCAACTGCACCCGCATTGCTCCTTCTTCCCACGGGATTGAGGGCGATCGCGGTTGGCGCTGAGGGCGATTTGGGGTGGCAGCGGGTGCAGTTTCGCCGGGTAGCCCCCGCAAACCTCCCGTTCCCGACACGCTCGCTGGTCCCGTCTACGCTTCGTGGCGATAGCGGCTTCGCCTCACGGCCCGGCTGTCTATCCTCCCGAGCCCGAAGCAGATGAGCTCGCCGCTGCATCAGAGAGTGTGATGTCTGATGCCGAGGACTCCCCTGGACTGTCGCCTTGGGCCAGCAGGCCCAGGCTGAGCCGACGCTCAGATGTCTGACATGCTTTCCTGGGCGCCGTGAGCGTGGGGTTGGATTGGAACCCTCCATCCTCCCCACAGCCTTCCACGGTTGGATGACTGGTTCCTGGGGGCAGCACGGCGTTCGCGGCCTCGCATCCCCGGTCCCGTTTTTCCGGAGGTGCATGGCGAGCTGGCGTCTACGTGGAGAGCCCGCTCTCCGCTCGTCTAGGTGCCACCCGCTCCACTCTCACCACCCTCGGCGGCGGAGCGCCACGGTACGGGCGATTCCCCAGGTCGATAGGGCAGTTGCGTACCATCTATGCCCCGGTAGCCCTACCTCCTGGCGTGGCTGCCCCGTACTCTCATCCAAGCCCTGTAGGACAACATCCTCGCTCAACGCGAAGGCCTACAGTGTGGCTGGACGCGCTGCCTCCACCCTGCATGCGATGGCCCTCCTGCAAGTCCACCAGGCCAAAGCACTCAGAAGCATGCACGGGGGTGGACCTGATCCTGATGTGCTGCAGGAACTGCGCTCAGCGACTGACCTCACCCTGAGAGCGACGAAGGCCACAGCGCAGGCACTCGGACAGGCGATGGCCACCCTAGTGGTCCAGGAACGCCATCTCTGGCTCAATCTGGTCGAGATGCATGAGGCTGATAAGAACCGCTTCCTGGACGCACCTGTCTCCCAGATTGGCCTTTTCGGCGACACCGTCGAGGACTTCCCCCAACAGTTCTCCGCGGTGAAGAAGCAGACGGAGGCCATCAGTCACATCATGCCCCGCCGCAGACCTGCCGCTACGGGCCCCGCCCCGTCTGCCCGCCGAGGGTGTCCCCCTGCGAAGAAACCAGCTCCTGCTCCGCCTCAACCCGGACCCAGCTCTCAGCCCCAGCGTCGAGCACCCCGCAGGCGGCACACGCCCCCTGTCTCATGAACCCCCTCTAGGACCCGGAAGGCTCCCAAGCGTTCCTGAGACAGCCGACCCAGAGCCGAAGGCGTTAGCTCGGAGGTGGTAAGACCGCTCCGTCCCCGGTGGAGGGCGGGAGGAGAATCCTTTGTTTTTCATTTGCCACACCCCTGAGGGGGCTGTGGTACCCACATTCTCAATAAAGAGCTATTTCCTTTGCCTCTGGGTCACCTGGCCCGCAAATGCCGTTCTCACGGCAATCTGCTTTCAGATTACGACAGTCCGGTACACGGGACGTGGCGATCCGCCTTCCGCCTGCCCACGACTGTCCCCGGCCTGCCGGTTCAGACGAGTCCAGAGGGCGCCAGCATCAGACCTCCTCCTCAGTCACGAACCCGCCCCTGCCGGGTGCGTGGAGCAAGGTAAGTGCTTTGAGTCTATTCTCAGCACCTCAGCCTCAGGCCGCAACGAAGCCGCCCGATGCTGCACTACCTGTTCCGGCCCGCTGCGAGGCCCGCCGGGTACATCCAAAATACTGCGTCCCTTTGGTGCCCCTAAGCGCCAGAGCTGGGAAGCGTGGCTTTCGCTTCCCAACGCATCACGCTGGCTGCACGGACCATTCGACTTCGGTTACACAATTCAGTTTGCCCGGCTCCGCCCCCTTCAGAGGCGTCCGCTTTCCGCAGTACACGGCGAGCATGCCAGTTCCCTGCGCCGCGAAATCGCGACCCTCTTAGCCAAGGGCGTGGTAGAGCCCGTCCCTCCAACCGAAATGAGGAAGGGTTTCTACAGCCCTTACTTCATTGTACCCAAGAAAGCGGCGACTTACGACCAATCCTGGACCTCGCGAGTTTTCAATCGGGCCTTGTTAAAACTCCCGTTCAAAATGCTCACGCAGAGAAATATTCTGGCTGGCGTTCAGCATCTAGATTGGTTCGCAGCGGTAGACCTGAAGGACGCGTACTTCCACGTCTCAATTCTGCCACGACACCGACCCTTCTTACGGTTCGCGTTCGATGGCCAGGCGTTTCAGTACAAAGTCCTCCCCTTCGGCCTGTCTCTGTCCCCTCGCGTCTTCACGAAGGTCGCAGAGGCGGCCCTTGCCCCGCTACGAGTAGCCGGCATCCGCAGAGTCCAGGTGCTCTGGCACCTCAGCCGTTTGGGGCTTCAGGTCAACTGGGAAAAGAGCAAGCTCACTCCGGTTCAGAGCATCTCTTTTCTCACGTTGGAGTTAGACTCAGTCTCAATGACAGCACGTCTCATGAGCGAGCGTGCTCAGTCGGTGCTGGACTGCCTCGCTTCCTTCAAGGCAGGCAAAGTGGTCCCTCTAAAACTTTTCCAGAGGCTCCTGGGGCATATGGCGTTCTCCGTGGCGGTCGCGCCGCTGGGGTTGATGCATATGAGACCACTCCAGCACTGGCTCCAGACTCGAGTCCCGAGACAAGCATGGCACCACGGCACGCATCGGGTAAGGATCACCCCCGCCTGCCTCAAAACACTCCGACCCTGGACAGACTTCTGCTTTTTACGGGCAGGAGTGCCCCTGCAGCAGGTGTCCCGACGCGTTCTGGTCACAACCGACGCCTCCCGGTCCGGGTGGGGTGCCGTGTACAGCGGGCACGCAGCAGCGGGCCATTGGAAAGGGGCCCCGCTGCGTTGGCACATCAATTGCCTGGAGTTGCTGACCGTCCTTCTTGCTCTCAGGAAGTTCCTCCCGTTAGTTCGGGACAAACATGTCCTCATGAGATCGGACAACACAACGTGTCGTTCCCTCCCTCGGGGAATGGAGGTTACATACGTAACCAAACGTTAGTCTCAGATAGATAAAGATATCTTTGTTAAATTACAATTAGAATTGGATCAAATATTTGAGAATAAAGCTAAAGGAGCATTTGTGAGGTCACGGCATAAATGGTTGGAAGGAGAAAAGAACTCAAAATATTTTTTCAATTTGGAAAAGAGAAATACTGAATTGATGCTAAAGTTTCAACAGATTTAAATGAGATCTCTGAATTTGTAACAAGCTTTTATAATTATACGCAAAAGGTGAAGGCATTGGAGATGCTAAATCTTTCTTGGATAATATTTAACCAATTCTACTATAATAGATGAAGACAAAAAAAAATTTGTGATAGGGAAATAACATTGGATGAAATTCATAAAAATATTGCCAAAATGAAGAATAATAAATCACCGGGTAATGATGGTTTAACTGCTGAATTTTAAAAAACCTTTCAGGAAAATCTTTCTGTGTTCCTTTTACATGTTTTTCAGGAAATATTGGAAGCTGAGAAAATGTTGCCTACAATGATTCAAAGTTTAATAACTCTTATTCCAAAATCAGGTAAAGACCCACTTAATATTGAAAATTGGAGACCCATATCATTAGTTAATAATGATGCTAAAGTGTTATCGTCTATATTTGAAGAGAGGTTGAATTTTTGTGTGGATAAAATTATTGATGACTGCCATTCAGGTTTTATGCGTGGAAGATATATTGGAAATAATATTCGTCTAGTTTTGGTTATATATTATTTGCTGATTATTATAAAGCCTTTGAGTCTGTGGATCATGCATTCTTGATGGAGACTCTTGGTTTCTTTGGCTTTGGTAATAATTTTATAAGAGCGATTCATACAATGTATAGCGATTGCAATACTTATATTAAATTATATTAAATGGTGTTGTTGATTTGAATTTAACTATTCACTTTAACTTAAAATTGGATGGTATAATTATTGTTGATAAAAAATGCAACAATAACTTCATTAGACAGATCTGTCGGTCTTTTAGGTATCCCCAGCTAAAAGTTTCTGGAATTCACGCTTCCAGGACATTGAGTGGGAGGAGGCTTTTATGGTTTCCAGGAGATACTGTGTCATCAATAAGATTAGAGAGATTTCATTTAAAACTATTCATTGTATTTATCCAGTAAATCAGGTTATAAAAAGATTTAAGAAACATATTGATTTGAAATGTGTGTTTTGTAATTTGAATGAAGAGAGTATTTGTCATCTTTTTTTGAATGCATTTGCAATAAATTGTTCTGGTGTGATTTTAAGGTCTTTTTTAAAGAGATTTCTGGATCTGATATTATTTTGGAGGACAAAAATATATATTTATTTTTACGATAAACCTTTTAGAATATATATATTTTTTTTACGATAAGCCTTTAGAATAGAAATCTTTTTTTGTTCTTAATTTGTTTATTATTTTAGGGAAAAATCACAT
The DNA here is from genome assembly GCF_025860055.1 of Xyrauchen texanus. Lineage (NCBI taxonomy): Eukaryota > Metazoa > Chordata > Actinopteri > Cypriniformes > Catostomidae > Xyrauchen > Xyrauchen texanus. The sequence continues at coordinate 10,870,365 of NC_068288.1, forward strand.
TCATAAATGTCATTGGTTAAAAAGTACACTTAGCTTTGCACAATTTAAGTTTGAGCTTTGTCAGAATCATAAAGCATTGGAGGGTGTAAGGAACACTAAAGCAAAAAATACTATAGATTGTTGTAAAGCCTTGAAATATTATTCTTTTTAAGGATTTTTGTATTTATTTTGTAATTAGAGATATGTTTTTGATTTTAATACCCCTATGTATATAGTTCTTAATTCTGTTATTTTGTTGTTAATTTATTTTATTTACTTGTAATATTTTGTATTAATATAATTCTTTTTACTGATTTTATTGCAATTATTGTTATTGTCATTCTGTATTTGATTATTGTGTGATTTTGATACCAAAAAAAATAAAAATAATAATAATTCAACTCACGCGAATGAAGCGATTTCGCGTTTTCGCTTTGCGCCATTCGCTCCATTCTCGCTGGCCGCCGCGAATTCGCATCTATTCTCGTCTTTGCATTGACTTTGTATGTACGCTTGACGCTTGATTCGCATTGTATGTGAATTCACCATAAGAGATATAGCTGACCATGACATTGCCTGATTTATTCAAGACTGTAAAAAAATCTGATGGAGTTGATGCAATGTGAGGACACAACTTTAATCGGCAGTTTTAAAAAGATTAATTTAAAACATAATTTAAAGTTTACAATGTGTATTGTTTGATATCTTATAGATCCATACCTTTCATTTGATATTTATATTTATAAAGTTTCTGCATTTTTAAACACTTGGTTTTGCAGTTTCCATGTATAGAGCATGCACTTTAAAACTTTCTAATTATATGATTTAAAAATATTAGTAATGAATACCCTGATAACACACAATTTCTTTAAATGTATATTTTCTAGTATATTTATTATTATACATTTCTAGATTTTTTTTCAATAAATATGACTTTTTCATGTTAGACATGTTTTGTCCCTTATCTCAAGAATCAGTGAAATACAGAAAATCACCACATGGGACATTTCAAATGTCTGGGGCATCATTTTTATTATTTCTGTCCCCACATTATAGGTTCTTCAGATCAGTGAAACTTCTGGGTTCTTTAAAGCACCAGTATACATGGATACTTTTTAAAAGAACTACAGCAGTGTTTCTCAATCGTGATCCTGGAGAACCCCATTAATGCACATTTTGGATGTTTCCCTTATCTGACACACCCATTTCAGATCGTGTAGTCTTTACTAAAAAAACACTAAACAGTAGAATCAGCTGCGTTAGAAAAGGGAGTCATCCAAAATATGCAGTGCTATGGGTTCTCCAGGACTAGGATAGAAAACACTGAACTATAGAATAAAAAGATATTTATGGAATTATAAAAAGTCCCCTAGTCTTTAAAAACCTTTTCAAAAAGTGTGAGCAATTTGTAAAGGGTTGATGGAAAATCATAATACAAGGATGGACTCAGAGGGCTCTATTTTAGTGACTGCACCAGGCCTATTTTCGTGACAGTACAAACAGCAAGTGGGCATGGTAAGTGCCACACAGCACAATTTGCTATTTTCCTGTGAAATAGGTTGTTGCACCAAGACATCTGAGAACCCCGTCTATTCTCGACACAAATTCTCAACTCTTGTCTCTGCATTGACAGTTTGGAGATTCTACCAGCGGGAAGTAATAAAGTTCATGTTCAAACTCTGAAAATACAGTGGAACATCAAATTGTGTCTCTGACAATCACTGGTAATACTAGTCATGATTTGTGTCAGTAGATAAAAATGAGTCACTATCTTTACATTTTCTATTATTTAAAGGAGACCTATTATGCCCATTTTTACAAGATGTAAAATAAGTCTCAGGTGTCCCCAGAATGTGTCTGTAAAGTTTCAGCTCAAAATACCCCACGGATCATTCATTATGTTGTAAATGCCTCTTTTTGGGTGGAATCAAAAACACGCGGTTTTCGTGTGTGTCTCTTTAAATGCTAATGAGCTGCTGCTCCCCGCCCCGACATAGCTCTGGTCTCCGTGAGTACTTTTACCATTGTAAGGTTGTTGTGTACACACACACACAGTGCCGACACACATTTACGTACATACACCATGTAAAAGTGAATTTTGTATAATAGGTCCCCTTTAATGGAGCCAACATCCAATTATTTCTAACAAGTAACACATCATGTGTATAAAAGGAGCATATCACTGTCATAAAGATATGCTTGCCATTCAACAAGGAAGCATTTCATGTGCAAAATGATGCAAGTTCTGCTCTTCTAATGTAATTTATTGCATACAGTCCATTTACACTACCAACTTCTAATGTTTATGCTGTCTTCGTTTATATAGCTGGTGCGTGACAGTGAATGTAATATCTACAGTAAAGGGACGCAGATGGCGCACCAAATGCTTTTGCAATTGCAAGGGAACCTTGCATTGCTGTATCCGGTGCATGCTTTGCGCATCTACTTGGATTGCACGCAGAGCTTTAGAAGCTCTGAGCAGCTCTTTGTCTGCTATGGTGGACTGCGGAAAAGAAGCGCTGTCTCCAAACAGAGGATCGTCCACTGGGTCATTGACGCCATCGCTATGGCATAATCATGCACAAGATGTGCCACCCCCTGCTGGGCTGCACGCCCAGTCTTCCAGGGGTGTAGTGGCCTCCTGGGCACTAACCAACGGCGCCTCTTTAGCAGACACTTTGGAAGTGTGTTTTCACGAACCCACTTGCGCTTGGACTTAGCGCATACCTGCACGAAAATACTAAACTCAATGGCCATACACACTGGCTTTGCGCATATGACATACCGCGTAGTGCTGCGTTTAAGGCATAGCACTCTTAAAACAGGGCCCTGCATGACATTCATGCAAATCAACTGCTTTGTTTGAGAACAAAAGCATCACAGAGGTTCAACCGAATATTGAAATATGTTCATGCCATGACATCTAATGCGCCATTATATTTGTAACTTAATACAGATCACGTAGATGGATGGACTTTTCTTTTTGATTTTGCTGATATATATTCCAATGTATTTTGTGCCACATACCTCTACTATTACGCCCAGATTCTTCACGTAGTCTCTCTCTGTCTGTACCATTTCATTTAACACAAACCTTTGGATAAGAGAGATATGAGATATCAATATACACATGCATACACATGTTTTCATTCAGGACTCACATACACATATCAGATGGGTGCTTACATTCGTCCTCTCATGGCTTTGTTCTTCTGCTCTGTCTCTGGGTCTCTGGGTGTCTGATCAGACATGGTGACACTGCCTAACACTGGAAAAGAGCCAGACTCTGGTGTCTGATAAGAGTGAAAGAAAAAAGAGTGAGAGAGACAGGAATCAAAACCCAAAAGAGAAAGAACAAACAAAGATGGACAAAAGTTAACAAACAGGACAAGTAAGCTGACATTTGGTGCATTGAATTACATGCATTTCAGAATTTCTTAGTATTTGGTATGTCTCCCTTTGCTTAATTGATAACCTGCATGAAAGAAGGAGCAAAAGGAGAAAACGGAATAATAAAAGATTGAAGAAATCATGCGGTTCACCTTCTCCTCCTGAGCAGAGGGGTCCTTAATGATCTCCATGGGGGGAGGGAGTGGGGTGTGGGGTTCGTCTTCGGCTTCCTCTTCTCCCCCACTGTTCACTCCTCGTCTTCCCCTCTTTAGAAAAACAGAGAGAGAACATTATACATTGTTAAACTTGAAAACAAAACAAAACAGCGGTCCATGAGCTGGCAGGAATCTATCATTCATGATCACAAACAGTAGGAACAACATTCATAAAACATGCACCTTTGCAGGAAGCACTATTACATAAACATGGTTGACAAGAATAAAAAATTATCTCTGATGTTAGGTGTGCTTTCAGGGGAAAGTGCATTTCTACGCATTTTGGAATGTGGTATCGCAACAATGCCAGAATGTTGAAATGTCTTAGACAAGCATGTTCCCTACAGTTGATAAAATATCATTAGTCTGAGAATTTTTCTTTGTAAATAGTCACCTCTTCAGTGCTGTCTTGGTGTGGTGGGCCCAATTCTACACTCTTGCGGCCGTCTCGTTTACGTTGCTTATTGTTGGGTTTTTTGGCATTAGTGTTGTCACCCTTGCCATGGCTGAGGCGCCGTACAGGACTAGTGAGCCATTTCTTTAATGTGTTTCCAGTAGTTCCAGAGCGTTTGGGTCCTGGAGAACCGGTCGGCAAAGAGGTCACCGATGTCTGCGTCTGCAGGGTTGCAGCTGACTCAGATTTGACCTCTGAACTACCCACAGGATAGTTTTCTGTAAAACAAAAACGAAAGAGCAATTATATAGAGCTATGAATACAGCAGTCCTACAATGGAAAATAATATACTTTTAATAAAAGTAAACACAATTCTGAATCCTTCCCAGAATCTTTGCAGAGAAACAGGAATAGAATGGATTATTGGATACAATTAATTATATTCAAAATTAATTGTATTTAGGAATTTGGAAAGTTTTTTAAGTTTAGAACATTAAGTACATACTATATTCTCAGAACACCATATATAACCTAAAAATTGTTTATATAAAACACAGAATATAATTTTTAACCTCAGAATATTTAGATCATAATATATAACCTCAAAACACTTAAGCGCATACTGTATAACTTTCTACTCTGAACATATACAGTATCTCACAAAAGTGAGTACACCCCTCACATTTTTGTAAATATTTGATTATATCATTTCATATGACAACACTGAAGAAATGACACTTTGCTACAATGTAAAGTAGTGAGTGTACAACTTGTATAACAGTGTAAATTTGCTGTCCCCTCAAAATAACTCAACACACAGCCATTAATGTCTAAACCGCTGGCAACAAAAGTGAGTACACCCTTGAGTGAAAATGTCCAAATTGGGCCCAAAGTGTCAATATTTTGTGTGGCCACCATTATTTTCCAGCACTGCTTTAACCCTCTTGGGCATGGAGTTCACCAGAGCTTCACAGGTTGCCACTGGAGTCCTCTTCCACTCCTCCATGACGACATCACGGAGCTGGTGGATGTTAGAGACCTTGTGCTATTCCACCTGCCATTTGAGGATTCCCCACAGATGCTCAATAGGGTTTAGGTCTGGAGACATGCTTGGCCAGTCCATCACCTTCACCCTTAACTTCTTTAGCAAGGCAGTGGTCGTCTTGGAGGTGTGTTTGGGGTTGTTATCATGCTGGAATACTGCCCTGCGGCCCAGTCTCCGAAGGGAGGGGATCATGCTCTGCTTCAGTATGTCACAGTAGATGTTGGCATTCATGGTTCCCTCAATGAACTGTAGCTCCCCAGTGCCGGCAGCACTCATGCAGCCCCAGACCATGACACTCCCACCACCATGCTTGACTGTAGGCAAGACACACTTGTCTTTGTACTCCTCACCTGGTTTCTGCCACACACGCTTGACACCATCTGAACCAAATAAGTTTATCTTTATCTCATCAGACCACAGGACATGGTCCCAGTTGTCCATGTCCTTAGTCTGCTTGTCTTCAGCAAACTGTTTGCGGGCTTTCTTGTGCATCATCTTTAGAAGAGGCTTCCTTCTGGGACGACAGCCATGCAGACCAATTTGATGTGGCATATGGTCTGAGCACTGACAGGCTGACCCCCACCCCTTCAACCTCTGCAGCAATGCTGGCAGCACTCATACGTCTATTTCCCAAAGACAATCTCTGGACATGACACTGAGCACATGCACTCAACTTCTTTGGTCGACCATGGCGAAGCCTGTTCTGAGTGCAACCTGTCCCGTTAAACCACTGTATGGTCTTGGCCACCGTGCTGCAGCTCAGTGTCAGGGTCTTGGCAATCATCTTATAGCCTAGGCCATCTTTATGTTGAGCAACAATTCTTTTTTTCAGATCCTCAGAGAGATCTTTGCCATGAGGTGCCATGTTGAACTTCCAGTGACCAGTTTGAGGGAGTGTGAGAGCGATGACACCAAATTTAACACACCTGCTCCCCATTCACACCTGAGACCTTGTAACACTGACGAGTCACATGACACCGGGGAGGGACAATGGCTAATTGGGCCCAATTTGGACATTTTCACTTAAGGGTGTACTCACTTTTGTTGCCAGCGGTTTAGACAGTTACTTTGAGGGGACAGCAAATTTACACTGTTATACAAGCTGTACACTCACTACTTTACATCGTAGCAAAGTGTCATTTCTTCAGTGTTGTCACATGAAAAGATACAATCAAATATTTACAAAAATGCGAGGGGTGTACTCACTTTTGTGAGATACTGTAGATCATAATATATAACCTCAGAACATCATATATAACCTCAAAACACTTAAGCGCATACCTCAGGGCATTTAGAATATACTGTAATATATATCATATCAGAACATTATATATAACCCTAACATACTTAAGAGCATAATATATTATAACCTTATATTTAGAACATTTGGAATATAAGATATAACCTCAGAACATGTAGAACATAACATGCAAATGTATGTAACCTCAAAATGTGCATATAATATACAGCCTCAGAATTTGTATTTCTTTTACCACCTCAGATCGAGTCTTAGAGATGCTCCAGATGATAAATCAAACCCACAGAACAAAATCCAATAGAAGAAAACTGATTAAGCCAAGAAACCCGAGAGCTCTGCTCCTTAACACGGTAAGCTGTTGGAAAGCAGCCCTCTTTGCTCAAGTGAGAAAAAAACTATTGTCTGGTCTCTGTGCTAGTTGGTAAGTGAGAGACGTAATTGCAGAGTGAAAAAACCAGCTCTGATCATAAAGGCATTTTGTTACTCAATAGAGCAAGACATCACACAACACAGCGCAACTGGATGACTCAGGGAAAAAATATAATTTGACATTTTACAGCATGTGGAATTTAATAGAATATTCCAGGTAATTTCCAACCCAATGTCTATTTATTGCATGCATGTCATGCTGTTCATTGCCACAGACACCATCCCTCAATGAACACAAACAAACAACAAATGTGTTGACCGTGAACACACTAAGAAGAAAAAGGAAAATTTTGTCCAAAAATGGAGATTCTGCCATTATACTCCAAACTCTTATGACTTTCTATTGTGGACCCCAAAAGAAAAGGCTTTTTCACCATATAGTGAAAGTGAACAGTGACACCTCCAGGACTGTCAAGTTACAGAGGATAGGATACCCAAAATAAAGAGCACCGGGTGTGTTGCGTAATCATGCCTGCTGCGGTATGATTTTGTGCATGCATAGCATTTACTAAATTCTGATTCAGATACAGGGATACTCCCCATGGGGTGCGAACGTTACAAAGGTCACTTCCTTGTTACTTTTTTTGAAAGAGCCATTAACCATCATCCTCCCTGAAACTGCCAACACCCCACAGGTATTCAGTCTCGCCCAGCTTGTCCTGATAGCCTGAGGGAGTATCCACACTGAGCATGTGCTGGAATAAAGCCCCTTTGTTAGAATAACTCTTTATTTCCTCAAAGTTACACTGCTGTCACTGTAACAAGCGTCTAGTGACTCAACATTCCAACCATAGCAATAGACAAACAGGAGCTTCATATTGTTACTTTTTTTATCTAAAACAGGGGAGCCCGCCAGTTGAAAATAACATAGTCACCCACACACATGCGCAATTTGCTGATCCAACATTCTGTCCAGAGAACAAAAACAACTGGGTTTTCTACCTTTGCAATCACACAAAGACTGATGTGCTGTAAAAAATGCCGGTAAACATATTGTTATTTGGTATGTCTAAAGCCTAATCACACACAAACACTAAGGGCGAGAATTTGCAAAAGCATCTTCAAAGAAAATGTGATTCTTAAAAAAAAAAAAAAAGAAGAAGAAAAAAAAAGGGGATCAAGCAGAGCAGGCAACTTGATTTGAGCTTCAAAGCACAGTGAACAGCAGACACACCAGTTTGTTGATGGAGAAATTAGGTTACAGGGGGCAATATTACACACACACACACATACACACGTACAATACATACACACATGGAATAGTCAACAAACATCACATTTGCTATTCCTTTAATTAGTAACAATATATATATATATATATATATATATATATATATATCACACACACACACACACACACACACAAACTAACTGGGTTTATTCAAAAAATGAGTCAAAAAATATAATTCATAATTACTGAATCGACTACATTATGGTACACCAGCACACCTCATTTTTACGGTTCAGATCAGGTAGAAATATGGAGTTCTATATACTGTAGATTTAATTCCTAGGGATTGCACAGACTGATAAAAATGTGCACCCCAAATGCATTGTAAGTCATTTTCGACAAATGTGTCTACCAAAGGTGTAAATGTAACAACTGCACATTTTCACTGTTTATACTGTAAATGTCAGAGGTGAATGCTTTAAAATGACAACATTGCGCAAACCAAAATGCTACTTTCCCATAATCCCTTTATCTGTGAATAAACAGCGGCTGAGTTGAAGACAAAACACCTGCGAGCTCATCTCAGATCTCCAAGATTCAGACCACTGAACCGTTACATTAAATAACAGAGTTCAGATGAAGAGATTAATATGATTCCCCTACACAAAAAACTCAATCCTGATCACAAAACACCCAGCTCCCACATAAACATACTACCACAATGTTGTGTATTAAAAGCAATTCAACTGTCCGCATCTACAGCAATTCTATGTGTTGAGTTACGCACCTGCTCCATCACAACAGCAAATCTTTCCCAAGATCCAACTGAGACAAACTCCACAGGAGCCACACAACCTCCCACTCCGCATGCTGCTCGCTCACTGTCTCACATGTGCGTCCATAGACAGGTGTGACAGACAGAATGGGAGGTATGGAATGCTTTGTCTCTATTTCAATACTGAAGCTCTGCTAGAAGTTAAGAGCTACTCTTCACAATAAAGGGGAGGGGCAAGAGGCGGGGCTAGGGGCCACAGAGCGTGAGAGAGAGAATAGTTGAGAGATAAAGGGACAAAGAGATGGACAGAGAGAGAAAAAGGAGTTGAAAACTAATGAAAGAGTGGAATGACTGGCAGAATAATTAGACGGAGAGAAGCTGGGACACTGTGTCATTTGACTAAATCACCTGCATTTCCTGTTTAAGGTTCCGTAGTATTCACACTGAGATCCAACTTCTCACAGCAATATGCAAAAACGATAATTTTTCCAAAAACAAGACACCACTGTTTTTCAACTGATTCACGGAAGAGCAATTGTGAGAGTGTTTTGTTTGTGTGTGTGCTGAAATCAGCGACATCTGCATGCTGCAGTGGCCCATTTTTGAGAGGGTGTGTCTATATCACAAGACAAACATCCCCACTTCTGCAAGGAGCAAAGACAGATGCAGTACACAAATACACTTTCTATGCAATTTTCCCTACATTTTTTGTTCTTGCTGAGCAAAACCTATTCGCATTGGTCACACACTTTGGTCACCAGAGCATCCTGTTCCCATGTACTAGAACTGTTCCATTCTTTTCAAAGAAATACTATAAAAAAGTATAAAAATGTAATGCAATGTAATTGAATGCTTTATATATACAGTAAATGTAATGGCTATATACTGTATATCAAATTTAGCATTCATCTGCTTCGTGTGGTTCATTAGTTCTCTTCATAAATAAATAAATGCATAATCTGCTATATGCTTGTCCTGTAAATTAATGATTAAAGATGAAAATGTGAACGAAAATAAAAGCTATTAAATGTCACATCATCATTAAAATATCAAAATTAAAATGACGTGTAATAATAGATTATGACGGAATTATGACAGACAATGAGAAGGTCTAATTTTTAGACATTTTTGCATAGCCGAATTAAAAAAATTACAAGTAAACATGCTACTAAGATATACAGAAAGTTCTTGAAAAGGAAAAATATTGACGATGGTTTGCCTATGTGGGATAGTGGTGTGTCACGAACCCCGCTCCTCTGCCCCATCCCCGCTTCGTCGCACACACACTCACTCCCTCGACCTCACTTCCTCGCTCCGCCCCCTCGAGCTTTTCACGCTCTTTTTGCTCGCTCGAGCCCTCAAGCCCACTTTGCTCCTACTCGCTCACATGCTCGTAGGTTATCTCCCGTCCTCTGGTTTCTCACGCGTTTCCAATCCCCCAGAACATTATGACCACCTGCACTCGCGTCATCTGCACTCCTGCACATTAGTTTCACCTGCACTCGTCTCATCACCTGTCATGGTTTACACCTGCACCTTCCCCTATAAATACCACAGCACATCCGTTTCACGGGGGTTGGTTATTGTATTTAGTTTCCCGTGTCTTTGCCCCCCGCTAGTCTCGTCTAGTTTTGAACTCCTCTTGTCCTCCTCTTAGCTTGCCAGCTCCCCTTGTTCCCCTGTCTTTTGCTCCCACTAGTCCCGTCTACTCTGATCCTGTTTCCCGGCTTCGACCTCCCCACTCTCGTTGACCACTCTCTCCCGGATTTGCCCCTTTACTCGACTTTGTTTCCCCGGCTTTTGACCCTACGCTACCCTGACCATTCCCCTCTGGATTTTCCGTGCTGTACTTTTGTTTGCCTGCAAATAAACGCAGTTTTGACATACATTGTGACTGTCTCTTCTTGTGCGGGTTACAAAATAACCAACCGTTACCGAAGACAGTCACAATGCCCCGCGCTGAGGATTCGCGCAGCTCACTAGAGCGGAGGTGCACGCCACATTCGGCGCGAGGAGCTACAGTTTGGAGGCAGGACCAAGCGCCATGGCCCAGGGGCAGCAGGTATGTCCCTTGTCTGATTTATGTCACCCTGTTTCACCTGTGTCTGCCCCTGAGCCCGTTTATGCCTCCAGTGCATTTCTGAGCGCCGTAAGCCTTCAATCCCCTGAGAGGTTTGATGGCTCTTCGGGCGCTTGCCAAGGGTTGTTTATGCAGGGCAGCGGTTGTAGAACTTTTAACCGTGCCCTTAACATTATGGACCCAGCGGCCCAACTCTTGGTTTTGCGTCAGGGGAGTCAACCCTTGGAGGCTTATGTGGTTGACTTTTGTGCCCTGGCTAACCAGGTGAATTTTGATGAGGTGGCTCTAAAAGACATTTTTCAATATGGACTGAATGAGCCAGCCTCATCATTCATGCCTGGTGGTCGCTGCTCTCTCAACCTGGCTCAGTTTATTGACCTCGCCCTACTGTACGCTGGTTCCTCGTTTACTGTGGTGGAGGCAGAAACTGAACCAGCGTTCCATACCACGGCCCCCGTCTTGAAGCCTACCATGGCCCCCATCTTGAAGCCTACCACGGCCCCCATCTTGAAGCCTACCACGGCCCCCATCTTGAAGCCTTACACGGCCCTAGCCCTGAAGCCTTACACGGCCCTAGCCCCGAAGCCTGACACGGCCCTAGCCCCGAAGCCTTACACGGCCCTAGTCCCGAAGCCTGCCACGGCCCTAGTCCAAAGCCTGACACGGCCCCAGTCCCGAGGCCTGTCACGGCCCCAGTCCCGAGGCCTGACACGGCCCTAGCCCCGAAGCCTGTCACGGCCCCAGTCCCGAAGCCTGTCACGGCCCCAGTCCCGAAGCCTGACAGGGCCCCAGTCTCGAAGCCTGGCACGGCCAGAGAGTCAGCGCCCATGCCCGCCACGGCCAACGAGCCAGCACCCATGCCCGCCACGGCCAACGAGCCAGCGCCCATGCCCGCCACGGCCAGCGAGCCAGCGCCCATGCCCGCCACGGCCAGCGAGCCAGCGCCTGTAGCCTCGACCGTCCCCATGGCCATGTCCCCTGTTGGCCGAGGACGCAAGAGAAGGAAGAGGGCCCCTTCTCCCCAGTCTCGTCTTGTGCTCAAGACGGCAGAGGTTCCCTCAGAGTCTTCCACAGCTCTACCGACCTCTGCTCCACCCTCAGAGTCTTCCACGACTCTGCCGGGTTAGGCTCCGCCCCCAGAGTCTTCCATGGCTCTGCCGGGTTCTGCTCCACCCCCAGAGTCTTCCACGGCTCTGCCGGGTTCTGCTCCGCCCCCAGAGTCTTCCACGGCTCTGCCGGGTTCTGCTCCGCCCCCCGAGTCTTCCACGGCTCTGCCGGATTCTGCTCCGCCCCCAGAGTCTTCCATGGCTCTGCCGGGTTTTGCTCCGCCCCCAGAGTCTTCCACGGCTCTGCCAGCCTCTGCTTGCCCCTCAGAGCCCTCGCGGGCTCCGCCTCTCGGGCCTCCTACGGCTCTACCCCCTGAGACTACAGAGCCTGCCAGGTCGTCGCCTCAGGGACCTCCCACGGCGCCACCTCCATTGGCTCCACCTCCTGAGCCTTCCAGGCCTTCCCCCCTAAAGCCTCCTTCGGCTCCACCTCCAGAGCCTTTCAGGCCTTCGCCCCTAAAGCCTCCTTCGGCTCCACCTCCAGAGCCTCTGACGGCACCGCCTTTCACAGCTCAGCCCGGACTTCCTGACCCTCTCCCTGTCCTGTGACCTCTTCCCTGGCCTCCGGACCCTATTCCTGTCCGGTGGTCACCTTCCAGACCCCTGGACCCAGTCCCTGTCCTCCAGTCGCCTTCCAGACCCCCTGACCCTGTCTCTGCCCTACGGCTGCCCCCTAGATCTCCCGACCACCCGCCTGTCCGCTATGTTCCCCCTGACCTTGCCTTGAAACTGCCCATTGACCCCATGGACTGTCTCATTTCCCTCTGTGCCACTTGGACTGCCCTCAATTTTGTTTGTGTGTTTTGTGGGTTGTCTGTTCAGGGTTTTTTGTTTGTTGGGACTTCCTCGCAACCGAGCGCGGCCATCAGGAGCCGTCCGTTTTATAGGGGGGAGTACTGTCACGAACCCCGCTCCTCTGCCCCATCCCCGCTTCGTCGCACACACACTCACTCCCTCGACCTCACTCCCTCACTCCGCCCCCTCGAGCTTTTCACGCTCTTTTTGCTCGCTCGAGCCCTCACGCTCACTTTGCTCCTACTCGCTCACATGCTCGTAGGTTATCTCCCGTCCTCTAGTTTCTCACGCGTTTCCAATCCCCCAGAACATTATGACCACCTGCACTCGCGTCATCTGCACTCCTGCACATTAGTTTCACCTGCACTCGTCTCATCACCTGTCATGGTTTACACCTGCACCTTCCCCTATAAATACCACAGCACATCCGTTTCACGGGGGTTGGTTATTGTATTTAGTTTCCCGTGTCTTTGCCCCCCGCTAGTCTCATCTAGTTTTGAACTCCTCTTGTCCTCCTCTTAGCTTGCCAGCTCCCCTTGTTCCCCTGTCGTTTGCTCCCACTAGTCCCGTCTACTCTGATCCTGTTTCCCGGCTTCGACCTCCCCACTCTCGTTGACCACTCTCTCCCGGATTTGCCCCTTTACTCGACTTTGTTTCCCCGGCTTTTGACCCTACGCTACCCTGACCATTCCCCCTCTGGATTTTCCATGCTGTACTTTTGTTTGCCTGCAAATAAACGCAGTTTTGACATACATTGTGACTGTCTCTTCTTGTGCGGGTTACATGGTGTGCCCTAGAAAAAAGTCGTAAAAAGTGTGCCATGGCAGAAAAAAGGTTGGGAAACACTGCACTAGTGCACAAGTTGAGCCTGAAATACATTTTTACTCCAAAAAAAAAACAATTAAATAGTTGTTTTCCGTATGGATCGCTCGTTTTGGAAGTTTTTATATTGTGTCTCGAGACCAGAAACAGAAAACAGGCAATTAGCATGATCATGGCGCCACCAAGTGGTTGCTCAAGAAAACTGGATACAGAGAACAAACCGCAATAAAGAACAAACTTCAATTTGCGCTCCATTCACTCCCATTCAAACACATCCGAATGCAGCACAGCGGAAATGCACGCTCATGCAAAAACATTTTGTACTATGCTGCCAAATGTTCAAGCTTGGTGAACTCTGAACCGTGAATTCGTATGACAAGAGGACGCGCGACCGATAGGAGACTGAAACGTCACATGCTGACCTCTTGGCTCAATTCAAAGGATACATTTTTCAAAGCTGCGAGATTTAAAAGAAAATAAAAAATGTAAACCATTTGGTGCCACTATAAACTCGAAACTCTCTGGACTGTTCTAGGATGCGGTCCTTGCCTTCCAAAGTAATCAACGCGGTGTAATTCTAAACAAGATTTCTCACAGCTTTACTTCCATACTGAAAATCAATGAACATGAGGAGTGACCTGTCCATTCATTTAGCTCAGAAGTGCAGAAGTGCAAGTCCACACAAAGGAGCATCTCAGAGAACACTTCATTAACATATCTATTTATATATATATCTCATATACAGTATATACATCGGAGATGCAACACACTCAAATGAAAAGCTCATTCTTGTGTGGAAATCCCATTCACAACGAGAACATATAACCCAGACAATTGTGTTGTGGCAAAACCTTTCAGCAAAACTCAAGGGAGGAGAAAGGTATAGAATATTTCAAAGGTTTTAAGTATACCATAGAGGACAACCAACATGTGAAATACCTATTAAATATAAAAATATCTTAAAGAACACCCTAAAATAATTTTTATCATTTTGTTCCAGGTCCTAGAAATCTATTTCTACTAGGAATAGGTTAGCTATAGGCCGTCACCACTGTAGGGGTGACATAAAACATTGCACACTAGAAATCAAGGTTGCAACAACATCAACATGACTCTTATTTAGTGACTCTCATTGTAGTAAAAGTCAAACAACAGGATTGAAAATGAGCCCACTTATCTTAATGAGCCATAGCACGCAGACAGATTCTTTCATGCCTTTACATGTAATTATGGAACACTTTCTGTTTATTATTATCCTATTGCATCAGAAACAGGGTAATTAAATCAGAGCAACACACACACACACGTAGTGTTTCCATGTTTTATGGGGACTTTCCATAGACATAATGGTTTTTATACTGTACAAACTTTATATTCTATCCCCTAAACCTAACCCTACCCCTAAACCTCACAGAAAACATTCTGCATTTTTACATTTTCAAAAAACATAATTTAGTATGATTTATAAGCTGTTTTCCTCATGGGGACCGACAAAATGTCCCCACAAGGTCAAAAATTTCGGGTTTTACTATCCTTATGGGGACATTTGGTCCCCACAAAGTGATAAATACACGCTCACACACACACACACACACACTAAGTATATAGGCAGAAGTGTGGATAGGCGTTAATTCAATCTACAAATAATAAAGACAGACAGTCAGGACAACAGTCAGGAGTATTTGTGTTTGTGTGATTCACGATGCTGCCAGCTTTGCATCTAAACTTCCATGGTAAGCATTTAAATTAGGGCTGTCAATTTAACGCGTTAATTCAGTGTGATTAATTTTATTAAAAATAACGTGTTAAAAACATTTACACAATTAATTGCAATGCCCCTGGACAGTAATAAGGAAGATTCATGAGTAATGCAAGCTTGTAGTACCACCTGTTTACTCCAGAGGGCAGTAAGTGGAACTTCAGCTGTATGGGCAACACACAGTTAATACAGTGAACAAAACAACATTCAGCAGACACACAACACAAACATGCGTTACAATATTGGTTTAAAAAACTTGGAGCGCAAATGCAAACTAAGGGATCTCAATATGTGTTCTAAGTATTTAACTATATTTAACACAGTGACCTAAAGATTGTATGTTTATGACGCAACGCATCCGAGACGCTACACAAGCATGTCTGATGCAGGTGTAAATTGACGGGTCCTTAAACAAGCCCTCATAATAAATCTCCAACTGATTGACAAATTCACTTGTGTAATGGATTGCTGTGAACTGTATGTCAATGATTGACTTATGATCAATAATATGGTAGTAAACAATACATTGTATTTTAAAGTTGCTTTTTGTATTGTCTTATCAATGATGAACTTCTGCCACAAGAATGTAATGCATTTTAATTATCTGAATATTTTTATATATATATATATATAATATTCAGACTAATAATTATTTCATCATTATATATTGAATTATTGTAATATGAGGGGCTTTCTCAGCAAATATTTGTAAATGCGATTAATTGCGATTAATTAATCGGAACACCATGTAATTAATTTGATAAAAAAATTTAATTGATTGACAGCCCTAATTTAAATGTTTTACATTCGTTTATACAGAATGAAAGATGAGTTGAAATAATTTTCTGACATGTTGTCAAAAGAGCTTAAGTTGTAAATATTCCTTCCAATATTATTCCGTCCGATATTAAAATCAGTGCAACACACTTTGCAAAAGGCATGGTTTTGTCGATATAGCTTCGGGATATGAAATTAAATTCTTCTGTCAATCTGTTATATTTGTACTAGTATATTTCGTTTTTTCACCAGAGCACCACCTGAGTCTTCTCCACTGGGAAGAGTTGCTATATTTTACATAGCAACTGGCCCAAAAGTTGAGTGGGGGTGTTCGCTGTCCTTTTCTTCATATTGTGGTCCGTTTTGCATAACGCAGTGGCTCATTTTAGCTTATCGTGGCCCATTCGGCCCATTTCGATGGCTAGTCCGACCTTGATTGGCCCCAAAATGCATCAGCCTACCGGGAAATTGCCCGGTATGCCAGATTACCAGTCCAGCCCTGCCTCCCATCTACCAGTGATGCTTGATTCAACTTCCCTCGTCTACTACCTGCGCAGATATCAACAGCGCAACTGGGTTGTAGGTTGCCTGGTTGAGGTCACAAATAGGTTGAAATTTGTATTATGCGTCGATTGTGTGAGTAGGATGCATTTCATACAAGATCTGGCAACTGGACAAATTAAGGGAGTTTCCCGGGAGAAATAACAAAATGGGTGGGGGGCGGGAGATGGGTTTGAAATACGGGAGACTCCCAAAAAAAACGGGAGTGTTGACAGGTATAATGTAACACTATCCAGTCCCACTCAGGTCATTTATTTGTGTAAAGCAGGGTGTGATGAGGAGGAGCTCATCGCATGAATCATCCTAATCAGCCAGGAGGGGAATAAGGACGAGCCAGAGATGCCAATTAGAGAGAGAGAGAAAGAGAGAGAGAGAGAGAGAGAGAGAGAGAGAGAGACGCACAAAGCTGTGTGTGTGCGTCTTTGTTTGTTTTCAATTTATGTTATGTTTATGTTCAGTTTGTCATAAAAGTTTTACGTTGTCTGTTCAGCTGGTTCCCGGCTCCTCCTTGCCCATTTTAAGGACCTTGTTACACTGGTGCCGAAACCTGGGAAGGAGGAGGGTTGTGCTGTCATAGAGTCCTCGCCGCTGCCGTCCACCATGGAATGGAGGAGTCGCTGCTGTCTGCCGGGAGCCGGAGGAACTGCTACCGTCCACCAGGAGGCGGAGGAGCCTTTGCCGTGAGCCAGGGGAGGAGTGGCTGTCATCCGCCAGGGGGTGGAGAGGTGGCTGAGGACCAGGCGACAGCGTGTCCAGGACCAGCAAGCCACTTTTTCCTCTCTCTCTCTCTTTGTCTCTCCCCCTCGCTCTTTCCCGTCCCCTCCCCTCATCTCTCCCAGGGTCTAAAGAGGTGGGGAAGACCTGCCGGCAGAAGGACAGCCAGAAGGGCAACTCCTCCCCTCCAGAAAGGGGAGTACATCAAGCCGGAGGCTTCCCCGGCCTGAATCGGGTGGTGGTGTGTGACGAGAAGGAGGGCGTGGCCACGCCACGAGGATGCACGCCTGGGGATGAATCGTCCTTATCAGCCATATATATATATATATACTCATAAGTAACAAAAAAAGCTTATTCAAAAGTCTGACAACATAAGAAACCCACGATGGTTTTGTTGTCGAAATGTAAACAGGTATGAGGTATGAAACACGTATGCTAACACTTGTGCACATCAGCCGGTAATAATGCTGGTAAACCAGGGGAAGAGGCCTAAACGTAAAAACACGTAAAAAACATTTGTGGGCACTGTTTTAAAAGAAGAAAAAAAAAGTATTGTATGGTGAGGCTTTGCATCGTATCGTATCTTGAAATTTGACAGCGTGAGCGTGAGCGTGATTTGCTCTAAAATGACATTTTTACTCCACTGATGCTTAGGTTTAGGGTTGGGGTTAGGTTGTAAGGTTAATAAAATAAGCATTGCTGTTGACTGTACTACATCATTCACAACTAAAAACACAACTCACTTTTGATGTCATCCTGTGGACGTTTCACCCGGAAACTGGATCTCACAATTGCCAATACATTCAACAAAACTTCCAGCTTCGGCCACTGGGGGCAGTGCTTCGAATTTCAGTCTTGCATGGTTTTCTATGTTAAAGCTGCAGTAAGCATTTTCTTCTTCTTTTTTTGGCATTACCACACAGAAATAGGTGTCTTGAGAAATAAAACCAGCATCTTTGACTGCCCTAGGCAAGTGTAGAAGTTAGCAAAATGGCACTTTTAAGTGCAGATCCACTGTGCTATCGTTCATCTCAGCTGGTTGGCGAAATATATCATGAGCTTGTGAAGGTGGACAAGACTGAAACCCCAGCCTCAGTTTGAGCCCACCAAACATATACATCAGTCCCCTGAGTCAGATCAAAGCAGGACGCAAGCTTTTGATAGCATTACTAGTACCTTTTGAAACTTCAGCACCCTGTTAATTAATCATCAAACCCTAATTGTACTTTACCCACAGAGACAAGAACTGATTCCCCTGGAAGGAGCCTGTGTTCATGTTGTTCACAGAACTGTGGACACGTGTGAAGCAGCGTGATGCTTTTATTGACGTGGGTCAACATATAGAGAAATTCATCTTTCATACAGAGCCCTTATTTTGGTTCCATTCTTATTGTTTAAAACAACACTGGGCAAATTTAGGACCTAGTAATGTTTATCCATTCATGACAACATCAACTAAATCCGCAATTCTTGTCTGAGAAATGTAAGAAGTTATATATGGTTAATTTTCATTTTATGTTGTTTTTAAGCAGCCTAATCTCACTGTGAAATCGGAAAGAGTGGGTCAATTTTTCTTTAGCATAAATCGGTATATGCTTACCGAAATTTAAAACACTGCCCCCAGTGGCCAAAGAGGTGAGTGTTGCAGGGCGTATAGGTGCATGTGAGCTCCATTTGTGTCCAGGAGAGGTCACCTAAAGCTAGTTTGAGCTCCTTTCAGCTGTACAGGATGTAATACAGTAAAGAGTAATGAATGTCCATATTTATGGGCTCTACCCCCCAACCTAAACCCACACCTAAACCTAACAATTAGTGGAGTAATAATGAAATGTTAGGGGGACAAATGCAACCTCTGAATCGTGCTCGTCACTGATTAAATGAACGCAATTACTTAATGGTTTCAACATGGATACGAACCTGGGTCTCGTGGGAAGGTAAACACACTGAAACCGATGCAAAATTGTCTGGTTGGAAATGTTGCACGTCAGTGAGTCGGCATACTGTCACCGATCCTAGGGTATCGGAACTTTCGGAAACAGCATGCCGAATTCCTGTGTGATCATTCTGGATTCATAAAAGTCATGAAAGTTATTATAAAGCATTACTCAATGACATTACCTCCTCACACTCTTAGTTGGGAGTTTGGATGGGTGTTTTTGTGAATTCCTGAACTGTATGTACCTGTCTATCTGTAAACTCTTTACCTTTTTTACCTTTCACTCAGGTGTGTTAATCAGCTCTGTGTTATTGTGTCACATGATCTTCATTCTGGGCTGTATATGTTTGTGCCACTCACCTTTCCCAGGTGGGAAAAAGCAGTCCATGTCAACACTACTGCGGGAATGAGACACAGAAAGGGTACTACTGGGAACCAGACCCTCCTGATGGGGCTGAGTTTTCGGTGGTCCGCACCAGACACCAGCCAGGTCGCTCTCCAGACCGCTCCAAGAGCTCGACTGTCTGACCCGATTGAATACTCAGCTCACCAACTGAGCCCGCAACGAAATCCTGCAGAACCACGGTCTGCTCACAGCCACCCGACAACTACAGAGAGAGAAAGACATGTTTGCAGTTTTAGTGCTTGATTGCTGACAAGGTTGACTCATAATTGATCATGGCTGATGATGGTATAAACAACTACTGTATATTCAAATGTCAGACAGACAGTTTTCTATAATTTTTAGACCTCTGCATAAAAGACAGCAATGTTTAATAAATATGTAATGTATTATTAATAATACTAATCAAAGCAAATAATTCTTTCAACAAGTTTTACAGTTCATTAGACTTCTCGTAGAAGGTTTATGGTTAATCATTCTTTGAGTTGCCTTATAAATACAGAATTCAATTGATGTGCTGGTGTTCTTATATTGGCTATTACAACCGCTTTGAAAGTAGCTCATCCAATCAGATTTTATTGCCGGAACGTTTTATAAAGAGATGCTTTGACCAGTGTGTGTCTGTGTGTGTATGTGTTTGTGTTTGTGTCTGTGTGTGTGTGTCCTCTCTAGCTAGCCTCACATGACTTATTTTAATTAAGTCTAAAACTAGCGCAGTCGGCAGGATAGATCATAAAGTGTTTACAACCCAGACTTAAACACCCCCCATTAAAAACTGCCCTTCTTACACACAATTACACACTCCATACTGAGAGACATGGTCAGAACAAGGCCATTAAGGGGCAGTTTGGGTACCAGGACTACAATTGTTTTCATAATTTGCATATTGTTGAAGTTATTTTATTAGGATAGAGCAATGTAAAATGTTGTATCTGTGTAATTGGTAAAATAATACTTGAAGATAAATCAAATAATATTTGGGCCTATGTAATTTCATAATAAATGTCGTTGGTCTTGCGATTCATCGCTGAAAATTATTACTTTTGCCTATTTTTATGATTTGCGTATTTAAATTTCACAACAAAAATCCATTAAAGTGAATTATGTAATCTTTAACTAAATTAAAATAATACAACTATACACTGTATCTTCTAAAGAGTAGCTAATGTTTTATTGTATGCTATAATTATGATCACAAGGGCCCAGGTTCACAAAACAATGACAGTTTTTACATGTTGTATATTTTCATAACTCTTTTATTTGTTTGATATACTGTCTTTAAAAAATACATTTTTATTATTTATTTCTAAATATTACAATATTATTTATAATATATGTTAATTATGCCTCATAATACACCTAATATGTCATAACTTCTCATAAATAATTGTAACCACAATTATAATTACATTATAATACTTATACATTATATATATATATATACCTTAGAGAATAATGCATTATAACACCAGCAACATCCAATTTTATCTGCAGAAGTTATAATGTATTTTATATATATATATATATATATATATATTTGTAATTTATATAACATTTATGCTTTAAGTGACAAAAGCAATGTCTTCTTATTAACATCCATTAGATATTTTTATGTGGTTATAAAATTATTTTAACCAATAATAAGTGATAAACCAATAGATATTAATTATAGAGCAATTTGAGATTTACTGCATCAGTGGATAATCATGCCATCTTGGCGAATAATCAGAAGAGTTCTGCCTTGTATCAATTCCAAAATCTACCAACAGTCTAAAGGATATGAAACATTTTCTGTTTAAAGATTTTGCGAACTTTTAAGAAATATTTTTTAAACATGTATTTGTTTGGTTTCAGCAATTTTGTGTATGTAAAATGTCATTAATTATTTGTATCATGTATTTATCAGAAATCGGCCACAGTGCAATCTAGATACAAGCATCTGCCATTTAAAACCCATATCGGTTGACCACTAATAATAGTATGAATTTTATAGACCTTTACAAATCTATTTAGAAACCCTTTTCTTAATCAAACTCTGACAGCACTGAATCATTAATAATGTAGCATAATTTCTAAAAATTAACTTTTTACCTTTACTATTGTCTTTGTACCTGTCCTTTCAGAGTGGGCAGATTAAATGGGTTGCTATGGCACAGTTGTGTCAACCACAAAATTTGGTTTCAATTAAAAGCATGAATTTGCAATTTGCATTCCACAGGCCAAAATAGACTTCTCTCAGATCACAATTAAAAAGCCAATCATGGCAAATTTTATACAAAATGTTCACAAATTTTTCCTAGAACTTGTAAAAACAGTCCCAGACGAAGCTGAAAATCACTACATCGAACCTTTAAACTCTGCTCTGGAGTGTTGTTTCAGAGTTTCTGTTTTGACTAAGCGTCCCATCCTAGACAGCACCAGTGTAGTTATGTCTGCACACATTCAGCAGGATGATCAATTTAGACAAAACTCATCCTTTTCCCATCATAGCATTGTGTGTCTCCAGTTTTGCTATCTGGGACAGTTTATTGGAGATGGTAATACCTTGTTATTTTAGGACATATACCATGTCTTTTTCATTTTAGTTTTCTTTTTTGGTAGTACTATATTTTTCAAGTGAATCTGCAATGACTCTAATTCTATATGTACAACTCTAGAGTCCCTGGAGAGCGAGAAAGAGAGCACAGAAGTGTGTGATTGGGTGGAGGAGTGAGATACACCCTCCTCTGGGGAACACTGGTTGTTTCCCCCACCCTGAAGCTTGTCAGCCAAGCAGGAATATGGAGCAGAGTATTCCACACTGACAGAATTCCCAACCATGAGGAAAGCATAATGAGACAGTGTGTTTAATATGAACCATATGAGAGAATTTAGCTCTCAAAGGCTTTTCCTTTATTCACAGTCAGTTTCAGGCATCATACAGACTGGAGTCAAGATCAGATAATATAGTGACATAATATAATATATACACATAAATGTATCTTTTAAAGGGACGACTAACCAACAAACCTTATGCTTGTTTTTAATAGGTTAGTTAACATACATTCATTTGTAAGAATTGCCATAAAAACTGATTTAAATATTTTCAATTGTATTCATATTTGAATATTCATGGACTTTTGCTCTATTAGCATTATAAAATGTTTGCTAATGACTTAATGATCAAAGCTTTTACAAAATGTTGACACATTTAACGGGAACTGGAGGCCAGTTATTATACCTAATACTGATTGCAAATCTGAAATGTGACTGGCCAAACAAACACGCAAACACATGGAGTAGGACTTCAACAGCCACTCCCTTCTGAGCAACCCAAATCCAAATCTGAGCTCATGCATATGGGGATAGAAAACACACACAGATGCAGTTATAAAAGCACAAGTGCACACCAACATAGAGAGTGCTAATGTCAGCAAATACACTTGAAATAATTTGAGAATGATTATGGGGAAAACACAGCATTCTCATAAAATAGTTTCTCGTTGAACTGAATTTCGGTAACTGCCAGAGATTGGTTAAACAGCTACTAATAAATCATATAATAAAGCATCAATCCAGTATTATAGCAGGGTAATGATGTACTGTACACTTGATATGTGAGTAGTCAACATCAAGATTTTAGGTTAAATGTATATGACGGAAATTGTATAGTTAGGTCCTGTGACTGGTCTCCATTTTGAGTGTTTCTCTCTTGTTTAACAAATCCAAGTTTTTCCACCAACGTAAATCCCCTTTCTGCCTTCACTGGTTCATTTTATTTGGTACTGTAGTGTGATAAACGCATGTTAAAAGTATTAATATTTCATGTAGTCTCTCAATTAATAATGTCATAAAAACTTCATGCATAATAATTATACATTAATTAACTGATTAAAGTAGTTTATGATAGAGTGTAGCATGCCCACTGCAGGACATGCAGTCAATATCCCAAAAAAGTTCAATGACATATACAATGTGTGAGCATCTGTGTGTGTTTGTGTGGATATGTTTGTGGCCGACTAAGTTTGAGTCTCAAGAGAGTCTGAGAAACACCCATACACACACTTTAACATGTGATGGAAATTTGTATTGCTCCCTTAACACACATCCTCGAAACACAAATCATGCTTGTCTTTAATGTGAAATTCTCCAGTGTGTGTCAGTTCAGTAACAAAAGTGGCAAGTGAAAATGGTCCCAGTCCTAGAGTTGATGTACCAATACATCACATTACAATAGAGCTACAGCTACAATAAAACTATTTTATTGTATAAACCTTGTGATTAAATCGTTTAATCAAAGAGTTAAAACTCACATACCAATCAGCATCAAAACAGTAATTCCTTCTCAAGAACTAGCACTAATAATACAAAAAAAACATCCAGCCAATCTAGTCCTCCAAAACCCCATAAAATCCAGATCGCCACATGTTAACTTACAGGTCTGGTTCTCTTGGGTATTCTGAAGCTCCTCCACCTGGGCATGATCTGTACCTCCAATTCAACCAACCAGAAGTGAGTCTGCCAACCAGATATTCCCTCTGATTGGAGGACAGTCAGGTAGCTAACGGTTTAACCCAACCTCTCAGTCCCACAGAGCTGGAGACTAAACTCATGCTAAACATGTTCTTTAGAGAGTATGGAGCACAATTACTGAACTGTCAGTTACATTTGCACAGCTGTGGAGTGACGAGAGAGATCAGCCCAAATTGGAGAGAAGGAGAGAGAGAGAGAGAGAGTCAAAAGTAAAGAGAAAAGTGAGAGAGAAGGAAATATCGAAGGCAGCAATGAAAAGATGGAACACCCTAAACTGGTGTCTTTTGACGCAGAAGGAAATAGTGAGGTCAAAGATGTGTGTATGTGTGTGTGTGTGTGTGTGTGTATGTACATATGTGCATGTGTGATAAAGACAGAAAGAGCTTCAAGACACGCACACGCGCACGCGCGCACACACACACACACACACACACACACACACACACAAACACGTTTACATAGTTATCTACAGTAATTTAAAAAGCTAAGCTAAAAAAGCTTTTTAAAAACTACATCTTACCCTAATCCTAAAAGAAAACATAAAAAAGTATTAAAAATGAATTTTCCAATTGAGAATGTCCATGAATGTGCCTAATGGGAGGTTTTGTTAGATTTTGCTCTCATTTTTGAGAATTTTGTCCTTAAACTTTAACTAAGCAAACACACAAATAAGGGACTAAAAACATTTTTTTTGCAATTTGTTTTGCAGATGTAACTGAAAATGGGAACAAAGTCATTTTCAATTGTTCTGGAGTGGAAACTTTATTTTTAAATGCTGGTAACCAGTTTTTTTTTATCACAGTACACTTTTGGAATTACTACTCCGTGTTGCCCGTGTACTTCCTGTTGTTGTTCTACATTTCTCAGTTGTTTCCAAGTCTTCACTAAATTATTATATATGATATGATGCATTACTACAGATTTGATGCTGTTGGGTTTTGACTGAGAAGCAGATCTGTGATAAAAATTATACTTGAATTATCTGTATGCTTGTTATCATTTAAGTGCTGATAAATTCACCACACCAGACTAAATTTAATGGCTCATTTTCACTCATTTTGGTGAGGCAAGTGGCTTATTTGGGCTTGTTTTTCTCTTGCCAGATCTGGCAACCCTGCAACTTTTACTTCACCCATCCTTAGCTCATAGTCATTTTAATCCCTGACACGAACACACACACACACACTACTGTAAATGGACACATGACATAAACTTCTTTTGTTTTCAGTGAAAGTAATTATAATGACTACAGACTAACCTTCATAAAAGGGTGGGCCAGGGTAGCTCAGCAAGTAAAGATGCTGACTACCACAGCTGGAGTCACAAGTTTGAATCCAGGGCGTGCTGAGTGACTCCAATCAGGCTTCCTAAGCAACCAATTGGTGTGGTTGCTAGAGAGGGTAGAGTCATGTTGGGGTAACCTCCTCATGGTCGTTATAAAGTGGTTCTTGCTCTCGGCGGGGCACGTGGTGAGTTGTGCGTGGATGCTGTGGAGAATAGCGTGAAGCCTCCACATGCGCTAGATCTCCGCGATAATGCGCTCAACAAGCCACGTGATAAGATGCATGGAATGAAAGACTCAGACGAGGAGGCAACTGAGATTCGCCCTCCGCCACCCAGATTGAGGCGAGTCACTACGCCACCATGAGGACTTAGAGTGCATTGGGAATTGGGCCTTCCAAATGGGGAAAAAAGGATAATTTTTCACCTTCTCCAATGAGAGGTTTAGCTTCTGGACAGCTACGCGAACGCACATTCACTCACACTGACAGCAAGCGCTGACAGCATGCCAACCCTAACTAACCAGAGACACAAACAAGTCAAGAAATGTCTAGTGTATACAAATAAAGAATATGACAAGTCTATATAAAGGGGTGTGCTATTTGAGGCTGAGACTAGTACATCTCAAGTCAAACCACACTGAGCAATGCCAAACAACTGATGTGTGTGCTGTTAGAACACACTAAGCTAAAACTGGAGTCAGAGCTTCTTTGTCTGCAATTATATGGTCAAATTAAACAAGAGCAGAAACGACCAGCCTGAGGTTAAGTTCAGGAGCAAGTCATCATAAAATTACAGAGAAATGACATAAAGAGATCACAGAGGGAATGGTGTTCCCATTTTGTCGCACCGACACTGGATGGAAAACAGTGAATCGGAATCAAATTTAAGCGGGACAGAGCAGAAATTATATAACAAAAACAAACACATTAAAGGCGGAGAAAGAACGAGGATAAACGAATCATCTTGCAGACAAAAATAACAACACAGTTGGGCAACACTGTAAGTCACAGTACTAAACTAATGGGTTAAAAACAAAGTTTACCAGTAAGTTTGACGATGCCTGAGGACATGTCTAATGGTTCTGTGTTTTATATCAAATGTGTTCAAGTAAAAAAACACCATAAATCAAACTAGTATACTTTATAAGTGAGAAAAAGGAGTTGATATTTTGGACTTTATTTGAACATAACCACACCCTGACATGTTCACACACCAGAGCCACACACACACACACACACACACACACTGCAAGGCAGCTGCTTACTGGCTAAACACACATAGAATATGTGTGTATGAGCAGAGTCAGATTTTCCATAGGTGAAGGAACTCCTACTGGATACAGATGAACACACACACACACACACACACACACACACACACACACACACACACACACACACACACACACACTACAGTCTGTACACTCACAAACATCCAAAAGAGCAAGCAGATACATTTAAATTATTTTCTTTGCATATAGATCCTGTCTGGCTTAAATTTCTGATCATGTGACCCCCTGGCCAAGCTAACTGGCAATATAGTAACAGCCAACCGGTTCCTGTAGACGCCCTAGTGTTATTGTGGTGTTGTGTTGATGTAGTTTACTGTAGTTCTACCTTGTCACTGTCCACAGTGTTCTGGGATGTGCGGGAAGCGATGGAGATTGTGTCGGGCTGACTGCTGGCATCACCCTGACTGTCCGCATCCTCAGTAGTGTCCCTGGAAGATGACATATATGTTACAAACTCATTCTCATTGTGATCACATACACAATGAACAATGAGACATGAAGAGCAACTATTTGCATTCTGAGAGATGGCAAGCTACTTTAATAGTTTGGAACCATTAAAACGTGGCAATACTTTTGTTTGGGGTCTCAGAGACCCCTAGATATAGAACATAAATAAATGCAATGGCCATGCTAAGATTCTCTGACTGGTGTACCAACTGAGATACACTGCTGTATCAAACTGAAACAATGTTACAAGAAAGGATACAGTCACATTTCTTCATGGCTACTTTAAGGTAAAACAGATGGACTTATTAATATCTGCAGCACTGGGTTTTTATTAGGTCAGAGGAACAGAGAGAATAGGGTAAACAAGAAAAAGTGACAAAATCTTCAGTACATTTTGTTGCACAGGGATTTCTCATTTTAGCAAATTGGTTAGTTCCAAAGTTTGTTTTACATTTACATTTATGCATTTGGCAGACGCTTTTATCCAAAGTGACTTACAGTGCACTTATAACAGGGACAATTCCCCCTGGAGCAACCTGGAGTTAAGTGCCTGGCTCAAAGACACAATGGTGGCGGCTGTGGGGATCGAACTAGCAACCTTCTGATTACCAGTTCTGTGCTTTAGCCCACTACGCCATCACCACCACCCCCCGCTTGGTTTTAAAGACATAAATGACTGGTGTTTAACACTATGTTTTTGTCTTTGTTTAATTTCAATGTTTGAAACGTTCTCCATTACAGTCAATTGATTTTCAAGAGCTTTGTGAATCGGTTCAACCTTCAAACTTTTGCGAATCAGACATCAGTAACATACAGGACTAGCAGTATACCTCTTGCTGATGCTGCGCTGTCGGGCTGGGGTTTTTGGAGGGTGTATGGGCTCCTTTAGCGCCCCCTTCAGGTGGACTGTTCTCTCCTGAATCACCTCCCTGATGTTCCTGATCCACTCCTGTTTTATTTCTATACTGGAGGCCTTCAGAGAAGAAATAAGACATAGTAACAATTATACTTAGCTTCATACACAAGTGTTTTTGAGCCTTTTTGACACTTTCATTGAAATAGTTTTTGAAGAAAACAGGAAATGCTGAGATGAAAAGATTTGAACTTGCATCATCCAAATGAGCACCAAAGCTCATCAAAGGGGCAGTGGTGGCTCAGTGGTTGAGGCTCAGGGCTACTGACCAGAAGGTCAGGGGTTCAAGCCCCAGCACCACCAAGATGCCACTGTTGGGCCCTTAACTCCAGGCTAATAAGTGCACTGTAAGTTGCTTTGGATAAAAGTGTCTGCCGAATGCATAAATGTAAATGTAAAGCTCAAACTGTCAGAACATGTGCACCATAGTCAGAAATAAGCCAGGGCTTAGGGCAAAAATGCTTTGTTTATTCTGATGTTATATTGGGCAGTTTAGCACTCTTTTCAATACTTTTCTCTTTATTTTGCATTTTCTCTGTTACATCAGCATTTCCCCCCCTCTGTCATGTCAAACTGTGCCTGTCTAACACGTGAATCAATACTCTACATTCAAGTGTGACTGGTATTCTGTGTAAATTTAGGCTGTCTGTGCGGCATTAAAAGTTCTGTGTAATAATGCATATTTGCCACTTTAAAGGAATATTTCACCCCAGAAATGTTAATTGTCATATCAATTACTCACCCTTATAACATTCCAGATGTGTATGACTTTCTCTCTGAACTCAACTAAAGATTTTGAGAAGAATTTCTCAGCTTTTGGTCCATACAATGCAAGTGCACGGGTGCCAAAAATTTAAAGCTGCAAAAGTCAGCATAAACGTAATTCATATAACTCATAAAAGTAATTCATATTACATATAAGTGGTTAAATCAATGTCTTTTAAAGTGATATGATAGGTGTGGGTGAGAAACAGATCAATATTTAAGTCCTTTTTACTATTCAATCTCCACTTTAACTTTCACATTCACATTCTTCTTCTTGTGTTTTTGGTGATTCACATTCTTCATGCATGTCGCCCCCTACTGGGCAGGGAGATGAATTTCTGAATTTATGGCTTTCTGGAGCATCAACATTTTGGCATTTTTGTATTGTGAGGACCAACAGACCTGAAATATTCTTCTAAATAAATCAAAATGTATGGTCTGCAGAAGAAAGAAAGTCATGCACATTTGGGATGGCATGAGGGTGAACATTTCTGGGTGAACTATCCCTTTAATGTGACTTCTATGCTGAGTAAAATGAATGACTGATGTTCAGACATGAAACTCTACATGCAGCAAGCTGAACGTTTTTTGAATGTTACCTGTTGGCCAATCAGCTCGCTTACGTGATATGTTGAGCCAGTCGGCTCGTAAAGTGTACAGCGATAGGTCCTTAGACATGTATTTGTATCAACTTTTGTACTCTCTTTTGTCATTTAAATTACATTTAAATTGCTTAGTTTTGCAGATATGCTGGTTTCACTGCAGTGTGGCAAGAGATTTTCTCTGAAACCCACCTCCACCCCAGCTCCACTGGTCTAGATCTGCTACATTGGGGGATGTATGTATGTCTAATTTTGTAGCAGCATGTCCAACATGCTTGATGCAGCATGTCTTGTGTTTTGTCTAACTGTGCAGCAGCAGCAGCAGCAGCAGCAGCAGCAGCAGCATGTCTACGTGCTTAACTTAGCATGTCTGTGTATGTACTAGCAATAGCAAGTATTTGCTCTATAGCAGCATAGCAGATTTAGTTTACAAAGACCAATCCTATCAATGTGTCATATACTATACATATTAACATATAAAATATTTCATAGAGTAATCATAACTGAAACTATATAAGCAAATTTAACCATAAGTCTTATTTCGCACAAACTGCTCTTGCAGATCTTGAGCGTGCGCTCATTTCGGTGGCCATATTAACAGGTTACAACCTTCACACTGGGGATGCGAACTGTGCTGTGCTGCACACGCTGGGCTAAACCGATTTATCATCATGACCTTTTGTAACCCTTTTCGAAACAATATAAAATTCTGCAGTGAACTACTCACACATTGCTTGAAAAAACACAAACACAAGTTACATTTACATTTACGCATTTGGCAGACGCTTTTATCCAAAGCGACTTACAGTGCACTTATTACAGGGACAATCCCCCCCGGAGCAACCTGGAGTTAAGTGCCTTGCTCAAGGACACAATGGTGGTGGCTGTGGGGATCGAACCAGCAACCTTCTGATTAACAGTTGTGTGCTTTAGCCCACTATGCCACCATCACTCACATGTAGTTCCACATGCAGTGGAATCTGTCTGAATCCAGATGATTTAAGCTGTTTATATTGTGCAGTTTGGGGTTTGGATTCGGTTCCATGTGAAATCTGATATACTGTAAATGTAAAACCTTATTTGTCACAGATACACACAGACTTAAAAACACCTTACCTTGAGAACTGTTTTGTTGTCAGATGTTGGCGTCCGTCCGGCCCACAGTGCAAACTTACACGGATCCCCTTCGATGTGTTCCGTGACTCCTAACTCTGATGTCTGTCAAAACACATTTTAATTCACACCCTCACTAATTACTTACTAGTTAAGTGGGAAAAAAGCTTTTAAGGCTCTGCAGATCTCATTTATCTGATGGTGTTTACACATGTTAACAAGGTGATATCCTGAAGCAACTTACCTGCAGCTTGTTCTTGTAAACATATTTGGTACGTCCCGATGAGTCTTTCATCTCTTTGCAAAAGACGAGGGAGATTTCAAAGAGGAAGAGGTGGCGGTCGCGGCCTTTGCGGATAAGTGATTTGGGGTCCCACACCTGGAAGGTGTCCTGTAGGATCAGCTCACCCTGTACGTCCAGATTCTCATCAAAACCTGAAACCACAATCACAAAGATGCCCCTGTAATGGTTAAGGATCAAACACAATGTTAGACCAGCAGATTTAAGGACTAGTTAAAGATATGTTGTTATTCCTCTGGAATAAAATGTTACTTTTTATTTTATTACGAATACTGCAGCTGTATGCTAGTGGTTATATATCATGTGCAGGCACACATCTGTTTGCATTATGCGTTGCAATTTCACTGGAAAGGAGCGTGAGCAAATAGAGCGTGTCTCTAGATCGCCTCCCGCTATCACTCAATGCCACTGATGTCGCAAAGAGCACTCAACATAAACAATAACAAACTCCTATGCTGGACCGCCACTTATTATAACACACACAAATTAAAGGGACATGTCCTACCCATCCCACCCATAAAGAACACAAATTAAGATATTTAGAAGAATGTCTCAGCTCTGTTGTTCCATACAATGCAAGTGAATGGTGATCAAAACTCTGATGGTCCAAAACACACATAAAGTCAGGATAAATGTAATCCATACAACTCCAGTGGTTAAATCCATGTCTTCTGGAGTGATATCATAGGTGTGGGTGAATAACAGATAAATATTAAGTCCTTTTTTACTCAAAATTCTTTCAATTCCACATTCTTCTTCTTCTTAGTTTTTTTGCCGATTCACATTATTTGTGCACATACTGGTTGGAGTTGGTCAAAGGTGGAGATTTGTGGTAAAAAAGGACTTAAATATTGACCTGTTGGTCACCCACACTTATCATATTGCTTCTGAGACACAGATTTTACCATTGTAGTCCTATGGATTATTTTTTTGATGCCTTTGGGGGCTTTTTGGACCATCAGAGTTCTGGTCACCATTCACTTGCATTGTAAGGACCTACAGAGCTGGAATATTTTTCTAAAAATCTCCATTTGTGTTCTGCAGAAGAAAGACAGTCATGTATATCTGGAATGGCATGAGGGTGAGTAAATTCCCTAATTTATACAAACTTTTTAAACTAAGCATTTGAATAGAAAAGTCAATTTGTTTGCCATTTCTTTAAAAACTTTAAATTTGCATTAATAATTAATTACATTTTAAGGCTTATATGAAAGATGTGAAACGCAAGCATGTTACTAACACTTAAAACTGTTTATAACAAAGCTGTTAATTAAATAAACATGATGAAAAAGACCTTTTAATTACTCAGTGACTGATACAATTGTAAAATAAAAAAAGCACAGTTCTTCTGTCTACAGTTATGCTGCATTCTTTTTTAGAAATGCTGTAATTATCACTTACCCTCCAGCATGCTGACATGCATGGCATCATTAGCACGTTTGGGCACACTGAGCATCACCTCCAATCCCTCCTTTATTTCTCCTTTACCTTCCTCACAACACGTCAGCAACTCCTGTTCCCAAAAATACATGTTCACACACATAACACACCGATTAAGTCATCCAAATGGATTCAAAATCTATTTAAAATGTGATAATTATCCAGACACATCACAGCATCTCAAGGGAAAGACAGAATAAAACTATCATTGTATCTGCACCTTCAGCAGCAGCTGGTATTTGGTGATTCTTTGGACGGGTTTGATCAGGTATGATGAGATGGAATTGGCCAGTCCATGTCTCCTCTGGATCTCCTGCGAGAGACACACACACACACATTCAAGAAAAAATAAAATCACAGCAATTTTTTTAAGTAAATAGTCAATTTCGATTTTTATGCCAACCTGAGCCATGATAGAGATTTGCTAATTCATCTTCCTCTCTGATGACAATATTGTGCATCATTAGTGACTTTTATTGATCTGAATGGAACAGAGTTGTGCGGGTGGATGACAGCAGCTCTCTGGCGCCCCCTTTCTGCCCTCTAAACCATCTCCAGCATCTCAACCTCTTTGCCACAAAAACCTCCATTAAGAAATGCAAGTAGGTATAGCTTCAAGCCGGAGAGCTCTATATGGGTGTTGGAAACTCCAAAAGGGGGTTGCGCCAACTTCAAAAGGGGGCGTCACTTCCACACATGATTAGGGGCAGGGAAGGGGTTAAGTTAGGGGCTCTCTATATCTTTGCTGGCGATTTGGAGCTTTTGCACCTTTCTAGTGCTCTGTCTGCCATCATATCCTACTAAAACATTGAGGGGAAAAATGGAAGACAACTCACATCGAAGAACCTCCCGGCCTGGCCCTGGATGAGCTGACTGGAGTCGGGTTTGTTTTTGCAGTAGGTGACGTACATGTGGAATTTATCAGCCTTTAGGACATGGACACAAACAAACATGTTCACTGTAATGTAATAATCTCACCAGAGTTTGGATGTAGTATAAATAATTTAATATTAATGCTTCAGAGCTGAATTGAATTGAAACCTTTCAAGTTTTAAATAATGGTCAGAAAAATGCAGCATAATGCAATTCCCAATCATTTCCAACCTCTCAGCACACATTAGTTTTAAAATATTTATCTGGAGTAAAATGATGATGACTAGTCCACACTGCAAACACAATATGCGCCAAACAAAGCTATATTTTTTATGAAGAAAGAACACATGATTCATCTGCGTCTCACCCATGTGACAAAACAGTGGCCCACATCTTCTGGAAGCTGCTCATAGTTCTCCAGCTCTTTTAGAAATATACTGAAAAACATGAAAGGACGTCAAAATCATAATTCAATTGACATTTTCAGCAAATATTTATCCAATTAATTTTCTTCATAAGCATTTCAAAAATTCCTCAATAAGGAGTTATAAGCCATGTAACCAACCAGCACTGAGATGAATCACAATGTTACCAACTAGATTTAAAAGGGATAGTTCACCCAAAAATGAAAATTCTCTCAGTATGCACTCATTCACATGTCATCCCAGATGTGTATGTCTTTCTTCATTCTTAATAAAATTAATTATTTTTAGAAGAATATTTCAGCTCTGTATGTTCATACAACGCAAGTGAATGGGTGCCAACATGTTGACGCTCCAAAAAGCACATAAAGACATCATAATAGTAATCCGTACGACCCCAGTGGTTTAATCCGTATCTTTAGAAGTGATCCGATAGGTGTGGGTGAGAAACAGATCGATATTTAAGTCCATTGTTGCCACAAATTCATCACCCTGCCCAGTAGGGGGCGACATGCATGAAGAATGTGAATCACCAAAAACGCAAGATAAAGAATGTGAAAGTGAAAGTTGAAGTGGAGATTGAATGAATGAGCATGGAGGAGAATTTATAGAAAAAAAAGGACTTTAATATTGATCTGTTTCTCACCCACACCTATCTTATCTCTTCTGAAGACATGGATTAAACCACTGTGTGGATTACTTTTATGCTGATTTATGTGATTTTGGAGCTTCAAGATTTTGGCACCCATTTACTTGTATTGTATTGACCAAAAAAGCTAAGAAATTCTTCTAAAAATCTTAATTTGAGTTTAGCAGATGAAAGCCATAAATGATGAGAGGATGTTACATTTTTAGATGATCTATCCATTTAAATGGAAAAGTATATTATCAAAAATTATATTGTTTTATTCTACAGGGGGCAGGGGCGCCCTCATGGGGGCTGACATTTTAGAATCACATGACCAGCTGAATACCGCGCGCTTAAGCTCAGTAACCATGCAACTACATTATTTGAATTTAATAAAAATTTTGGGAATATTTAATGTAAAAATTCCAATTTAGTTTCTCAGCCTAGTTGACAGCCCTAGTGCTCATGCTAGGTCTGTATTGAAAGGTTTATATGTTATCGTTAAAAATCAATTTCTCTATTAAGAAAATAAACTGGATTTTTACACACTTCACATGCTGACCATAAAAGTGACAGTTTAGTGTTGAGCTGCAGCACTTCAAATGCAAATCGAGCATATATAACCTGGAAACCCTGCCTGTATGAAAGACTTCAAACGTACTTGTTATGAAATTCATAAATCTCCTGAATATTCCCAAAGATCACATGTTCCTTGTTAGTGATTCCAGATGGGATCTCCGCTCCGCTCGACATTTCCCACATGAACGTCTGTGTATAAACAAACAATGAGTGTTAGGAATAGGTCCACCAAAAATTAAAATTCTGTCCTTATTTACTCACCCTTGTGTAGTTCTAACCCGTATGACTATCTTTCTTCCATGGAACATACAAGAAGAAATTTAGCAGAATGATAAATGTATCTTCCGCTGTAGCTTCCAAACTTGGATATGCACATATTTAAATTGCACAAATGAGATTTGATAGCTATGGCGGAGGAGAAGATATTTTTTGGGTGAAAAACAACCTCTATTTCAGTCTTTTCTCCACACAAAACTATATCACAGCTTCAGAAAACGTGGAATATAGCGCACAGTTCCGATGAACTACAGCTATGGTACTTTAATGGCACTTTTTGATGTCAATTTGGAGCTTGACAGTCTTCTGTCCCTATTCACTTTTATTGTGTGGAAAAAGCTGTGTGAACATTCTGCTAAACTTCTCCTTCAAAGTCAAAGTGTATAACAACGTAACCTTTTATGATTCTTGCTGTCAAGAACCATTACTAAAATGACTAACAAACTTTTAAAAATAGAAAGTTTATGTCGAACATTAAATCTGAATGCTTAGCTGCAAGTCTCGCCGTCTCTGTGGCACAACAGAGCCACTCTCACCTCCAAACACTCCTGCAGGTCTCGTACGTAAGCTCTCTCCGTCTGCAGCAGCTCAGCCATAATATACCTACAGAGAGAGCAAAAAACCCTGCTGACATTCAACTCAATTACAGACATTCGAATGCAAAGTACGTCCAAGACAGCACTTCACATCAGATAACTAATTCCTCCGAAAACCATTTAGATTAACAAGGATTTTCTATGAAGAAGCTATTGATGCTGTAATTTAGTTTGGGACTATAGGCTTAACCTATGCCCAGGAAACTGGCACACTGCACGAAGAGCAGGACAAAGACTCTGATTGGTCCTTAAAATCTCTCTGCGGGATGATGTTCATTTTATCACTCACTCTTTCCTTCTGGCAGATTTCTTTTTTTCTTCATTGATGTCGTGGTCGGGGTCGTTGAGGGTGACCTCTGGGTCAGTGTGGGTCAGGCTGGCAGGGATGATGTCCAGCTCCAGGTCTTTATGGTCCTGTTAAAGAGAACAGAGGGAAGTACTGCTGAATAACCAGAAACTTAAAAACAGACAAGCAGAAAAAAAACAGCAAGATCTAAAATTTTAACAACCAAAATTTAAGATCCCATAAATTTTTGTGTTTTTTTGCCTCTCACCTCAGAACACAGTCCCAGCGCTCGGTCTAAGCTGCAGCGGTACTGACCCATCCGCATGGAAAAGTCTCGGTACCTTCTGTCCACCGTCGACACCCACCTCTTCAGCTCCGTTACGTGGACATGCCCTTTCTCTACCAGACTACCAGCCAGCTGGATCAAGAGCTTCACCTTCTCCTGAGTTTGCTGGAAAAGAACATGAGAGGAGCCTAGTTTATAGATGGAAAAATACAATCACTGTCTTTGCTTAAACCTAGGTAAACTGATTTGGCTTGCTGTCCAAGACCCTGTTTCCACCTGGTATTAAGATGTGTTTTTGGTGACCCAATCTCATGTGGTCAGCGTTAAATCTGGGTCTAAAAGGGGTCTAAAAAGTTTTGTGATCGGATGTGCTTATAAGGGGGTCTGTGGCTCAGTTGGTAGAGCGGGTTGTCCACTAATCGCAGGGTTGGTGGTTCGATTCCCGGCCCACACGACTCCATGCTGAAGTGTCCTACTTGGTCAAGACACTGAACCCCAAGTTGCTCCCAATGGCAGGCTAGCGCAGGGTTGGTGTTGTGTGAATGGTTAAAGTGCTTTGAATACCGCTAAGGTTAAAAAAGGTGCTATATAAGTGCAGACCATTTACCATAAAAAAAACCACATACAAATATGGTCAATAATGCATGTAACCACATCAAAGCACCACCCCTCATATGTCAATCAACTGCTGCACTAAAACAAGTACTTTGACGGTTATGAGCGGTTTTAAAAGGAACGGAAAATGTTAAAAAGCGGATACATTCACAAGCATGAGAACGTCACGGAGCAGTGTGTCTGATATCAACATGTATGGACACTTATGAGAAGCACGAACATCTGCAGATCAGGTTAATACACATCATCCACTAAAATAGCGGATAAGTCAGCACGAAATGTTGCGTTTGTGCTAAGATTTAATTTGTGCTTTCTTTGTCTTTTCTGACTTTTATGGTTTATTATCATGCAATAACACGCTGACATAGTGATTGATGTATGTTGCCATGAAAACATGAGTCCTTCTCTACAAATTAAGATATATTCTATATAGAGATAGACCGATATATCGGTTTTACCATTTAATCGGTGCCGATAGTTGCGTTTTGGAACTAAATTTATCGGCAAAAATCTATGGCAATAGTTGCCGATAGCCCCGGTGTGTTTCGGGCTTAAATCAGTTTTAAAAAATATTGGCCGATAAATCGGCTTATCGGCCTTTCCCACCACATTAGTTATCATATTGGCAAAATCCACAATCGGTCGATGGAAAACCTGGAAATATGGAAATGAATTAACAATTTACAGCTTGACATATTGAATGCAAAAATAAAATTATATTA
This sequence comes from Xyrauchen texanus, assembly GCF_025860055.1. Taxonomy (NCBI): domain Eukaryota; kingdom Metazoa; phylum Chordata; class Actinopteri; order Cypriniformes; family Catostomidae; genus Xyrauchen; species Xyrauchen texanus. Next base: position 10,907,925 of record NC_068288.1, read on the forward strand.
AATATTAATAAAAAGTTCGTTTTTTGGAAATTGACTTTTTTTATCCTATAAACAAAAATCGAATAATAATAATAATACGTTTTTTAACAAGTTTTTTTATTCGTATTTGATACATCAGGCTTGAAATGTTATTATCCTTCTGAGACCCAGAAATACTTTTTTGCCCAGTACTTTTTTGATTTTTTATTTATTATTTTGTTATTAAGTTTCTCATAGCCCATACTTGTCACATCAGTAAATCTTGGAGTATATTAAAATAAATCCCTGGGCTTTTAACATATATCAAATATGTTTGGAGGTTTATTTTTTACTAGAGAAAAATTAAAAAATTCTGATAAAGAAAATATTTTTAGTGTAAATAAAACATTTATCTTGATTTACTGCGAGATTAAAGAATCAGTTTTAGTGACATCAAAATAATCATCATTATCAGTAGCTTTTTACCTTAACTGAGACACGGAAATCTTCATACTCTTTCAGCAGTTCCTGAGTTTTTTCATTGCTATCACCAGGAGATGTGTGTGTGGACAGAAAGTACTCTCCTGCCTCCTGTAACCAGTCTATAGCCTGTGGAAAGGGTAAAGTTTTCATGTGTTTATGCACAATCTCTCTGTCGTTGGATAAGCATATTTCCATTCACTGCTGAACAACAGACTAAATTCAGAGAAACCTGTTGCTTTGCTAAACTGCCAAAGCAAAATAAACACCACCACATTATCAAACTCCTCAGAAAAAGAAAGAAAAAAACAGCCCCTCACCTGTTTGGCATGTCGTTCAAACAGAACGTACTGTTGGCACTGGTCTAAACGCCTCTTTTTCATAGTCCAGAAATGAAGGACGCGATTTTCCCGCTGTAGCAGCTCACTCAAAATAGCTAAACACAAGAAAAACACACAAGACAAGATTAATAACCAATTACAAAAAAATGCAGACATAATCACATACACGAAGTATACTGGTTTTAATAAGTCCTGAACTGACCTTTGACCTGGGTCTCAGTGGCACGATTGTGTGTGGCGACCCCCGGCATGCTCACATTGTTTCGATGGATGTACTTGAGAAAAACCTCTGCGTTACGACGTGCTAATGTACACGCCTAGAACCAGGGAATCAACACATTTCTTAGATACATGCAAAGCTCTTAAACACCCATAGAGTGACATCACTGAATTATTGTGAATATACCATAATGAATAAAGTGTGAATTGTTGATACTAAATTGAGTTTTAAAGGAATAGTTCAGGAATAGCCTAAGAGCTTGACACAGAAAAGGTTAGTAAGTGTTAAATCCTTTATGTCTTGTGACTATACTTTTGAAACAGTGAGTATTTTAATATAAAAAAACTGGCCTCCATTCACTTCCATTGTAAGTGTCTAATAACTATAGTCACAAATTGAGCTTAACTTGTATTGAACCCGGAATATTCCTTTAAAAGAGTTGAAAGACAGACAGACAGGGATTTTAACTACTGTCCCTTTGACACTTATATATGTAATGACCTGTCTTATGATTGTCTAACCTCTTTGCATGTGAAATGAGTAACACCATATACAGCAGTGGCCAAATGTATTGGCAGTGACATAAATTTTGTGTTTTGCAAATTTGCTGCTTCAGTGTTTGTAGATAATTTTTTCACTTGTTTCTATGGTATACTGGAAAACCATGATAAGTGTTTCATAAGTTTGAAAGGCTTTTATTGGCAAAAACATTCAATATATGCAAAGAGTCAATATTTACAGTGTTGACACTTGTTCTTCATAACCTCTGCAATTCACTCTGGCATGCTGGATATCAGCTTGTGTGCCAAATCCTGACTGATGGAGATCCATTCTTGCCTTATTAGTGCTCGGAGTTGATCACAATTTGTGGGCTTCTGTTTATCCACTCACCTTTTGAGGATTGACCACAGGTTCTCAATGGGATTAAGATCCGGGGAGTTGCCTGGCCACAGATCCAACATTTCAATGTAATGATCTCCGAGCCACTTCATTATCACTCTTGCCTTGTGACATGGTACTCCATCATGCTGGAAAATGCACAGATCATCACCAAATTGCTCCTGGGTCATTGGGATTAGTTGCTCTTGCAGGACGTTTTGATCCCATTCTTTATTCATGGCAGTGATTTTGGGCAGAATTGTGAGAGGGCCCACTCCCTTGGATGAAAAGCAACCCCACACATGGATGGTCTCAGGATGCTTCACTGTTGGCACGACACAGGACTCATGGTAGCGTTCACCTTTTCTTCTCCGGACTATCGATTTTCCAGATGTTCCAAACAGTCAGAAGGGGGCTTCATCAGTGAAAATAACTTTGCATCAGTCTTCTGCTGTCCAATCCTTGTACTTCCTGCAGAATTTCATTCTGTCCTTGATGTTTCTCTTGGAGAGAAGTGGCTTCTTTGCTGCCCTTCTTGACACCAGGCCATTGTCCAAAAGTCTTCGCCTCACTCTGCGTGCAGATGCACTCACACAAACCTGCTGCCAATATTGAGCTCTGCACTGCTGGTGACACGATTCCGTAACTGACTCCTCAGGAGGAGACGGTCCTGGTGCTTGCTGGACACTCTGGGACGTCCTGAAGCCTTCTTCACTGCAGTTGAACCTCTCTCCTTGAAGTTCTGGATGATCCGGTAAATGGTTCATTCAGGTGCAATATTCTTTGCAGCAATTTCCTTGCATGTGAGGCCATTTTGATGCAATGCGATGATGGCTGCACATCGTTCTTTAAAGGTAACATTGCTAACAAGAACACAATGATTGGAAGCACTTCTTCCCTCCTTTTATAGCAATCAGTCTGCTCTTATAATCCAATCAGAATGATAGAGTGATTTCACCTGACTAGTATTCGTTTAAACTTTCCCAGGTGCTGCTGATATGATTAGTGAAATGATGTTAGCTGGTTATTTTGTGCCAGGGCCAAAAAACTGGGAATTTTTTTATTTTTTTTGTGATAAAGAAATTGTTTTTGCAATTATTTAAAATACATCTGATCACTCTGCACAATAATCTAGAAACAATGTGAATCAACAGCACAACAACTGAAGCAGAAAACTTTGCGAAACACAAAATGTATGTCACTGCCAATACTTTTGGCCATGGCTGTAGCTTAATACTGATTAGGTATTGATATATGGGCAGTCATATGATCATGGCTTTGACATCATTATTACCATAATGATTTCTGAATGACCTGTATTCCTACCTTAGTTTACCTATATGATGGAAGCTTTGCATTGTTAATGTTATTGTATTTCTATACATAATGCATCATGTTTTTCAGTTTTGGCCCCCTAAAAAATGATGAACACGTGATCACATATATTGAAAAATTCTCGATTTTGCTATAGATTCAGTTGTTTTTAAAGGTCAGATTTGTTAGAGGACCTCTGTTGTCGCAGGTGTCCCCATGTGTGAGTGTACCTTGAGAAAGGCCTCTTTCTGCTCCAGGTGTTTGTTGATTAGAGGGCTAACATGGTCAGTCTCTGCCATTGAGCCCAGTTTATCATGACCGCCACACCAGTCCTCTTCTCTCCGGTACTCCAGTTCCAGACTCTCCAGTACATTACACACCTGAGACGGAGAAAACACACAGATACAATGCTGAGTGCCTTTAGAGTCCTTAACTAAAGTTTCAGTACTGATCACAATAATGGTCAACCAGTTCTATCAGTTTTTCAATGACCAATGCAGATATGTACAGAGCACTGATATAAAGTAGATTAAAATATACAACAGCCATTGACAATCAGTAGATTTTGAAACTGACAATTATAGCGGGTGCTAAAATTTCTGTTAATCTGGCAAGTGTGTATTGTTATTGATTGATAATCTCAAAGTAGCCATATGTTGGCCAATTATCTGGCATTGCAGATATAACAGTTTATCACTAGTGCACATCTTTAACCACAATCCTGGCCACTTACGATTCTTGCTGATGATATTAATAATCACACACTCTCCACTGTAACTCACCTGCTCAGAGGTCTTGTAGAAGGCCACGGAGGCATTAACCAGCTTCAGTCTGTCTTCCATCTTCAGCATAAGGGTCTGCCAATGCAGGGCTACAGTCTCAGCACACGCCCGTACGGCATCCGGGTCATAGTGGCCCGCCTGCAAAAGCAGCTCTGCTCTCTGCTGTAGCTGCAGGGCACTCTGGTGGGTGCGCTGGAGGGAGTCCGCATGAAGCAGAGACTGTAGACAGGGCAGGAGAGAGGAGTTTGTGGTTTATTTGAATTCTTGAGGTGTACGGATGGGCTCTTTAGGAGATCAATTAAGATGAGATCAGTGCAACGGCATGCCATTCATGCCAACTCGATCACCAGTGAATCACAGCCTGGTGTATTCATAAGAGCACATGCCTGATGAATTTAACTTACGGTCTGAATTACATGCAGAATTGTTTTACATGTACAAATATGTAAAACAATTACATGTAGAAATGCAATTTCAAACCTGGATCATGTAAATAGCAAAGACTAAGGACACTGACAAAAAAGGTAAGAAATTATGTTCTCTAAAGGCAAGTTTTTCAAGTGTCCTTGGTTTGTCCAACATGATCACACAAGAAAATTAATATGTTGCTTCCAAATGTTCAAATACCCTGACATTGACCCAATTCAGCCAAACTACTGACAAGTGTCATCCCCCATGTGATCACCTTTCCCTGTGGTGCTACTAATAGCACATTGACAGTGGTTTTGGTTTCATGGATTCATCAGGTTGCATTTTCACTCTAAAATTTAATTTTTACCCCCACTGATGGTTAGGTTTAGGGTTGAAGTTCGGGTTAGGGAGTAGGGTTAATAAAATATGCATTACTCTTTACTGTATTAAATCATTTATAATTAAAACTCACTTTTGGCGCCACTCTGTGGACATTTCATGCACGAACTGGGGTTCACATGTGCCTATTCTTTTAACAACACTTCCAGCTTCGACCACTGGGGGCAGCCGTTTGAATTTCGGTAAGTACAGACCGATTTCAGCAGCTGAACTTTTGAACTGCTGTCACTGAATTCAAAGAGTAATCAGTCTGGTTTTGACTAAGGGGGCTTTCACACTGGGCATGTTTGCTGCGGTCCAATTTCAAGTGCGATTGTTCCCGGTTCCTCCCGCAGCGTTGGTCTGGTTTCACACTCACTTGATTCTATCAAACCTTGGTCCATTTGCGTTCATCTTCCATCATCACAAACAAGCATGGTGAACACAACGCGACTCATCATACATTTCGTTTTTGTTATTTTGGTGCCATTACACACAGCAGAGTGAACGACAACAGCGTATATGTGTGCTTCATGGCGTAACTCATCAGATGTCCAGGGGAAAGCGGCTTGCTTCTGCTCACAAATGGTGTTTTTTGAGAAGACAGCTGATTACAAGGAATTAATTTACATCTTTGTTTACACTGCACACTTACGTTCGTGTCCAAGGTGAAGTTATCGCCAATGTCATCACCTATTATACCCTATATTTACAACCTATCATAGTATTTATATATAGTATTTATAAGGTGTATCGCTAGATAGACAGGCAGACAGATAGACAGACAGTATTTATAGTGTTGATTGTACTTGTATGTCATTACTTTTTTGGGACTTTCAAGAATGTGTGGATCCTTGTGTGTTGTCGAAACTAATGATGTCGTCGTCGGCTAAAACGCATGTGCAGGTTACTTTACTTCCTAAATGAGTGCACACCCGAGTCCAAGTTGCTTTCACATTCACGCGAATCGCGCTACAGTTCCATTGCAACCGAACTCAGACCACCTCCTACAGGTAGCCTTGGGTTCGGTACAGCGGTGCACAAACCGCACCACATGACAGCTTTCCCATTACCAATTTTTCATGCAAACCTCTCGGACTGTGAAAGCACCCTAAGAAACACTGGATTCAGCACCAAAAAAAAGTTTGAGTGCTATAGATAATTTAAACATCTTGGCTCGCTTATATTTGGCAGAAAGGACATTTTGGCCGATACTCAACGCTGACTTCCTTATATTAAGGGAGGCTGTCGTTACATGCAGCAATTTACTGAATTAAAACTCAGTCTTCATTTTGGGGTAATGCGCCTTTTACTGCTCATAAATTTGCTGAGTAATTGTTTTGGAAAAAAATCAAGTGAGCTCTTTGTCATGCCATCCTTTAGATGAATATGATGGTGGGGGTAGAGGGAAATAATTTATAGACCAGTTCAACCTCTTTGTACGATAGACTACAACTATGTGGGCGGCAATTTTTGCAATCATAAGCCACACTCACACCCCTCAAAATGTGTCCGTATCCTCCTGCAGTGTTAAATGATATGTTTGATATTATCCTGGCAAAGCAGAAATATGATTTCCTAATTGTAGGTTCTTGTTAACACAAGTTTTAATATTTAATTTTGATCCCCTACGCAGAGTTCCATGTGGACGTGGGGTGGGGGTGGGTTTCTATGGTTCGCGTGATATGAGCTCAAAGCAGTCAACCGTGTTCCACAGCTGCTTTCGGGTCCTTGAACAACATATAACGTGTGAGTAAGGGCAGCCAGTGGACTTTCTGGTGCCCTCCTAGGGTAAGATGGTGCCCCCATAGGGGAGTTGGTGCCCTATGCAGACTGCGTAGTCTGCTTATTGGGATTGGCGGTACTGTATTCAATATTAATGTTCACATTAAAGTATATGCAGCATTGTAAGCTGCCCCTTGTTGAGGTCATCAAGGAACATGTGTGTGTGTGTACCTCAATGGCAAGCTGGAACTGCTCGTGCTCTCTCTGAAGTTGCTCCGCCTCAGACAGGGAACCAGCATTTGTTGTGCTTGCTGTCAGCATAGACTCGCCATTACGGATCCAACCCAACACCTGCACATAGCAGTACATGCATGTTAATGCACATGCACACGTATGCAAATAAGTCATACAGTGGAATCCAATATTCTGACACCACTTGTGAAATGCTTCTAGAAATAGGGAGGAAACTTATAGATTTCTTTATCAAATATTTATTTATACCAATGTATGTGTCATGCAGTAGCATTATAAGACCGATAATAAGCCACATTTCAATGTATGACAGCAGGGTGCTGCAACATTAAAGCTGAGCTGGTGGGATTCCACCATCCCATGTTATGTAACACTGTATACATTAACATTCAACTTCTAACATAATCAATGTGCAAGAGAGTACATATAGAAGCAAGATATAATAGATATAAATGAAATACAAGAATAAGAATTATTGAGAACAATAAGAATCCAGTGCTGTCTGTAAAATAGTGCAAGTGATTTGACGGATTCATTTTTCTGAAAAGCAGGGCTGCAATCTGCCCCCACGCACTGCAAGTCTGGATATGAGAGTGTGTGTGTGTGTGTGTGTGTGTATGTGTGTGTGTGTGTGACTCAAAGTGTCAAAGATAAAGGCAATTAGCTGGCACTTGTACTCAGGGCGAATAGCATCAGACAGAATTTTGGACTGCAGTAAAGCTCAGGCTTCATTTCTGAATATAGAAGTCACAGGAACAGACATGCCTCATAACATTATGAGGGTGGTTTCAAACAGGGATCCTATGATCATGAATTGAGATTAGCAGTTGCATCGATTAGTCTATTAGTTATGCCACTTGTCGATGTGTCTGTGTCGACCAGTCAAGGATGAAATTACTTCAAATGTTCAGACAGCAGGAGGACAATCCTTCTGTTAGTAAGTTTAATAAACTGTCATGGCAAAAATATTTTTGGAATTAGAGGTCGACTGATATATCGGTTTTACTGATTAATCAATACAGATAGTAGCTTTTTAAAACTATTGGTTATTGGCAAAAATCCATGCTGATAGTTAATGATACTTTTTTTTACTCCTCATCAATAAACCCATAAATAATAACATATAGAGTATTGTAACAGAGCCAAGTCTCTGTCATTTCAAAATAACAGCCTACAATGTATTTAGAGCTTTTTTTTATAGTTAAAAGTCCCTTTTTTATGCAGCATCTTAATTTTTATGGATATTAAAGGGATTTTGGTTGCAAAATAGACTGCTTTTGGGATATAATTCTTGGGAAGGACTCTTGTAGCCTGTACTCTTGAAACTTCATCTGAGCAACGCTAAACATTTTTTAAACCAATGCCAAGGTAAAATAACACAAAGTATAGTGATATAAATGTGCATGAAATAATAATGATAAAAACAACCACACACACACACACACACACACACACGCACGCACACACACACACACGCACGCGCATGCGCACACACACACACACACACAAACACACACATGCACACACACACACATATAACACTGGGATGTATTAACTAGTCAACTTGTAAAAATTAGTAATCGTGCAAGACCTAATTGAGATATAGCATAACATTGCAAGTAAACACACCTGTTTGACCTCTGCCTGCAGGTGTCTTAGCTGCAGGCACTGCTCCAGACGTTTGTGTGTGTGTTCGGAGCTCAATTCCAACTCATGCTGTTTTTCATTCAAAAACTCCAGAAGCTCTAGAACTCTAGCCGCCAAGTCGACGTCTTTCTCTCCAGTAAGCTCCATACCTAAACAGTTCACACATACATACGTAGGTACATAAACATCAATGTTGTTCATATGTATCTCACCGTGTCTTGTGACCAAACGTCATGGCCTCATGTTGCAGGTTTGATAACAAGACGTGATGAGAACCAAGAGGTGTGATGCTATCGATGTAGCTGCCATTTTTGATTTAAGCACTTTTCTTTACTAGCATAATTTAATAACTAATAATAACATTATTTTTTACCGTACCTTTGAGCGATTTAGCACAAAGTGCTTCACAAAACATGCAATTAAAACACACCCAGTTAAACACAACACATTCATATAATAATAAAGACTTAAAAAAACAGACACAGATTCAGCAGATCTAATATTTCAGCCACCTTTAGTTTTGTATCTGGATCTTGGAACAGCCAACAGTTCACGAAAAGAAGATCAAAGAGGTCTAACTGTTTCATAAGGTCTTAAAATTCTGCTAAATATTCTGCCGCCAAACCATGTAATGCCTTATATGTAATTAATACAATTTTGTAATTGGTAAACCAATACAAAGAAGCTAAAACTGGAGTAATATGATTTGAAGCTGTAGCATTTTGCACTGATTGTAGCTGTGGTAAAGTGGATTGATTTAAAGTTGAAAACAGGGCATTAAAATAATCAGAGCAGGATGAAATAAAAGCATGTGTATAAGCTTATCTGTCTCCCTTACACTCAAGACATGTCTCGCTTTAGAAATGTTACATGAAACTGATAAAAAACAAGACATAACTAACTTCCTGACATGATATTCAAAATGTACATTTGTATCAAAACAGATGCACACATTTTTCCCAACCCACTGCATATTTGGGACCACCTGATTAAGTGCTGACTCAATCTGACTTTTTATTTTATCATGACAGATTCTAACAACTGTTTTATCAGTATTAAACTGAAGGAAATTAAATGTCATAAACATTTTTATATCTGCAATACAAGCTTGAAGCACATTTAAATTAAACAAAAAATACAACTGCAGGTCATCCACATATCAATGAATATTTATATTGTATTTTTGAATCACAGAACCAAGCGTAACATATATAGTGAAAACAATATTGGCCTTTACAGGGATCCTTGCGGAACGCCACAATCCATTTTTGAAGAGGAGGACATCTCATCTCCAACCGACACTACAAATTTCCTATTCGACAAGTAGAAAACAAACCAGTCTAAAGCCACCCCAGATATTCTCACCCATCTCTTCAATGTATCAGTTAAATGAATGATCAAGCAACACTACAATGGAGCAAACTCTAGCATCCTCCTCAATCAATAAGTCATTGGTCACCCTAAGTAAGGCAGTTTCTGTAGTGAATTTGATTGGAGAGTGAGCAACATCTTACATTTAGTTCTGTTTACATGCAAAGTGTCACTTCAGAAGACTTGGAATATAGTGCATAAATCCTATTGATGACATTTACTCTGTAAATTACTTTTTCATTGTTGAGCTTGACAGACTGGAATCCCTATTCATTTAAATTATGGCAAATAAACCTGTTAAGACTTCTTAAAAATTCACAGTTGCGGGTAAAAAAAAAAGAGAGTCTTAAAGGTTTGGAGCGTCATTAGGAATTTTCATTTTTGGATGAACTATTAATTTAAGTGTGTGTACAGTTTATTATCTAATGGGTCAAAAAACAAATCAAAAACTCTCCTTTAGACAACCATAGATTACATCTTTTCTAGAGGATATGTTTTTTCCTCAGTCCAGCAGGGGGCGCTGTGTTTTGAACTATGCTTTAGGTCTCGGTCTCTGTAATCTCAGTGATCAGTTATTATGGGATGTGAGGAGGGAATGTGTCAGACAGGCGAGCATGTGATGGAATGTCCCAACTGCCCAGCCGGTCATACATGCATTTGCATGTATACAACTGCAGGAGCGCGTGACAGAGGCGACCGGCGTCTAATCATGTGCACGAGAGACAGAGATTTACACCTCATTCTACTAACCCTTACATCACCCCACTTATCCTCAGCTACCTGCCCATGGGTAGTCTCCAAGGCAACACCACAGCGGTCCGCTGGAGTCGGTTCCCATGGGAATGGGTAATGTGTTAGTGACAGGTCGGCCCTATGCAGTAGACGGCAAAACGATCAAGAGTGGTAGAGTGTGTCCACGGCAATCCTAAAATGATGGCCTTGTCACTTGGTATAGGGGAAGTAAGAGGGGTTTCCATAGCAAGCTCACCCCGATAATGCTAGGAGAGATTCCAAAATCCCAGTATTGAGGAAAAATACCACCCTCCAACATCCTTCCACACATTCCAATCCATCCCTTAATTTCTCTCCCTTCCTCTTTCACCACACACATCTAAGACAGCTCGTAATGTGTGTAGCAGGTTTTCACTGTTGTGTCCATAGTAACGGTCTATAAAGCGCAACAGAGCACGGAGGCTGATTCACACTCTTTTATCTCTCCACTGAACACTAACTCATCATCACTCCGGCGTTCTTTCCATCTCTCAACGGCCCCTACATTAGATCTTAGCAAACACTTTTCCTGTTCTATCAGGCTATCTGTCCGAGTATCTGTATATTGACCAGTCTAAATGGGCAGTTCAAACTGAATGCTTTTTGCATCAATCTACAATTTTTTTAACAGTTTTTCTACAGTCTGTAAACATGCACTTTGAACGCTGAGTGGGATCTCGCTGTTTTTAGCGTCTCATGCCGGAGCACTGTGTTTTTTACACACTATGTTGGGTTAAAAAGAACGTCGGCTATTAAAACAGTTGGGTACTGTTCCATTTTTGTTTAGCACAAGAACATGTTTGGTCTGAACAGGCTCTAAAGACTAGTTTGTGTGTTTACTCCATGTCCTAATCAGGAGCACCAAAAGTGGATTTACGTTTTACTCAATTGTCCCATGTTCATATTACTCAAAAGATTTATGTAAGCAAGGGAACTTCCTCAACTGAGTTGATTCAACTTAAAAAAAAGTGTTGTCAGCTTTACTTAATCTATGCGTTCTGGGACAGCATGAATAGTTTTGCATTAGCATACTGAAACTGGGCAGAGGATGTCTAGTTTCATGTTTCTAGTTTCAAGACATGGTGTATTATTATGTTATTATGATATTATTTAGTTTTCTTTCCTTAAAAATGGAAAAGAGTGTGTTAACAACTCCAAAAACAACAACAACATGATTAACGATTCATTGTGATTATTTTTCTTTTTATATTAGTATTAGTGGTACTTGATTAAATAAGTAGCATTGTCCACTAAGGCACTCGCACACTTTTGTCTCCATAGAGATGGGACGGAAAATGACCTCATCTTCATGACAACAGGTCGTGATCAAGTCAGATTATTTCAGGGTTTGTTGGAATGACCGACAAACGCAGATTCAACATGTTCAGATGGTGTAAACAAACACCAACAAATGGCAACAATTGCCAAACGGGTTAAAACACTGATCGTACTACCAACCCAGGAGTCACAAGTTCAAATCCAGGGTGTGCTGAGTGACTCCAGGCAGGTCTCCTAAGCAACCATATTGGCGCGGTTGCTAGGGAGGGTAGAGTCATATGGGGTAACCTCCGCGTGGTCGCTATAATGTGGTTCGCTCTCAGTGTGGCGTGTGTTGAGTTGTGCATGGATGCTGCAGAGAATAGCATGAAGCCTCCAGGCACGCTATGTCTCTGTGGTGATGCGCTCAACAAGCCACGTGATAAAATGCGCGGATTGACTGTCTCAGACGCGGAGGAAACTGAGATTCGTCCTCCGCCACCCGGACTGAGTCACTAAGCCACCACGAGGACATAGAGCGCATTGGGAATTGGGGAGAAAAAGGGGAGGAAAAACAACAACACACTGATCGCAGCTTTTAGATGAAATGATGACCCTCTCTTATTCCTATGTATATTCCTCTGTCTTTATAGCTTGAGGATCTCTGTGCAGTTCCTCACCTGAAGCCTGGACCTCCATGATGTACTGGTGGAGGTCTTGTCCCTGCTGTATGACCTCAAAGGTCATGCTGTTCATGGCGATTTTCCGCTCATTGTGTCTGTGGAGTCTCTGTTCAGCCAATGTGAGTTCTTCTGTGTTAAAGTCAGATGCCTGTCGCATCAAATCCTGTTTCCAAGCGTCAAGCTCACCCATTACCTACAGAAAGACGGCAGAGATTACCAGATTACACTTATGAAGTACACAGACAAAAAACACACAGTAAAACATTATTTTAATGTGTCCTTGTTACACATATTACATGCATTTATTGTAACATTCAAATATGTGTAATTACAAGCAGCTAACCCTAAACCAAAACATAACCCCAACCCTAACCATAATGTTGTTAATTAGTAATAATTAGTAATTACTTGTTTAATTACACTGTAAAAGGGACACATAAAAAAGTGTAACCACAAACACAAATGTAATATACAAAGAAAACAGCAGAAAACTAGTGGCTTACACTGACACCTTGTGGCCTGGATGCAGCATCATTCAAAATCAAAAGTTTTCAGATACCAATGCCATCATAGAAATTCAATATGCACAGTAAACCAGGATTAATTTAATCCATGAATGAAAGCATCCAATAACAGGGCAGTTAATGAGATTAATCGAGTAGTTTTCAGCTGGTCATGTGATGCTAACATGGCTGTCCCCATGAATGGACCCTCTCCATGTAGAATAAATGAGCTTTTATGAGGTTACCGATATGACATGAGTGGTCATAATTTTATACATTTATATTTAAAATGAATATTCATTTCTTTAGAAGGTGCTAAGAGTTCTGACCAAAAATCAAATGTCGCAACCACGAATAAGGTCCATATTATACCATCATTACCTATTAATGCAATGCAGAGTGCAACTTTAAGACAAGTCAGTTCACCGGCAGCCATCTTTCTAACACCCATCTATGTTCTATATAGGTAACAGGCATACAAGTAGAGTAATACACTATGAACAAGGCAACATGCTCTTTTAACTGAATGTCACGACTTCTATTCATACAGCCGCCATATTGAGTGTCATTTTTCTATGAGTGGCTTATTCTCGATTCCCCTTTGGGGCACACACAAGAGGGTAAATAGTCTGTCAGAATGTACTTATTATACACATATCCATGTTTATATAGCAAAACAGCACCCACTAAACTGACAGAAGATTCAAACATTCAGTGTTACAAAATGACATACACAAACACGTGCAGATATACTGTATAAAGACTGTATAGGGTTGTTTTTATGAAATTTTGAATGGGAAAATGTCTTGGAATTTGAATAATTTCATGTCAGGTGTGGAAGGTGCCCCGTTTTGTTCCTGTCAGGCTACTTTGTACAATGGGCATATTTTCACGATGCATTCAGAACCCTTGTTAACAGGCACACTATGCCAGGAGCCGAATCAAAGGCATTCATAAGAAAGTCTGATTAATTTTAATTAACTGGTTTGTTCGGATGATAATAAATTTTCACTTTTGTGTGAACAATCCTTTTAACTTTAGCCTACTTAAGATAACTTTGATGTTCTGGAAAACATGTCCAAAAGAGGAATGCTAAAAAATACTATTTTTAAGATTTACGCAATTTCACAAAAAATTTCAAATTACATTTTTATTTTATTTTTTCCTCCTCTTTTCTCCCCAATTTGAAATGCCCAATTCACAATGTGCTCCAAGTCTGGCGTAGTGACTCGCCTCAATCCGGATGGTGGAGGACGGATCTCAGTTGCCTCCGTGTCTGAGACAGTCAATTCGCACATAGTGTAATTACTGCGGAGACCTAGCGCGTGTGGAGACTTCACTCTATTCTCTGCGGCATTCACGCACAACTCACCACGCGCCCCACTGAGAGTGAACTACATTTGAGCATATATATATATATATATGTATAATGTATATGCTATATCCAGTATTTGCAATAATTTCCATATCAAACAAGGAGTAAACAATCATAAATATTATGGGTAACACTTAGTTAAACATTAGTTAATGCATTATATATAATTAACAAACAACAAATGAACAAAATATTTTGAACAGCATTTATTTATCTAAATGTTAGTTAATAAAAATGCAATTGTTCATTGTTAGGTCGTGTTGGTTCATAGTGCTTTAGCTAATGTTAAAAAATACTTTTGGTTTTAAAAATGTATTAGTGTTATGTTTACCTTGTCTTGTTTCACTGTTGCCCTTTTGTTTGCCATTTTTGTCACTTTTGCACTCCTTACTTTTGTCCCTTGTGTAACTCCATAGTCTCTTTGTTAGCTTTCGTGTTCACGTTCATTGTTTGCACCTGCCCTCGTTTATTTGCCATTTTGCTTCTGTTTATCACCTTGTTATCTTGTTTGAGTTCTGTTTGTTCATTGGCCCCTTTTCCTATGTTCATGTATTTATACCCTGGTTTTTGGTTCAGTCCTTGTCTATTGTTGAATGTTGTTGTTAGCCTGGTATGTTTCCCCTGCCCGTGTTTTTCTAGTTTTATGTTTCTTTCCCCATTGAGGGTTTTTCCTTTGTGTTTGTTTGTTTGTTTGTTTGTTTGCTTAATCAGTAAAGTAAGTCTGCATTTAGATCCGCTCTCCTCGTCTGCCTTCATTCATTACAATTAGTATATGTTGAAATTAACATTAACCAACATTAATAAATGCTGTAAAAGTATAGTTTATTGTTAGCTCATGTTAATAAATGGAACCTTATTGTAAAGTGTTACTACAATATGTTCTATTTCTTGTATGATATCCAGCAATACTTAATTCAGTCATTGATCAGCTGTCCAGGAATGTGCATTGCATTGATCAGGTACACCACATATACATTTTAGGCTCAGGCAATCAAGCAAACACACCTCCACTGCGTACTGCTCAAAGATCCGGAGCTGCAGGAAGATGTCCAGTTTGATCCTGCGATCATGGTAAAGCTCCTCCATATGAGCCTGAGCTTCATCCAACTGCTGGAGAACCCCTTCAATATGAGCTACTGAGCTGGCATGAGGTAACTTATTACAGGCCAGTGCTGAGTCCCTGTTGAACACGCACAAACACATCCAAGCACAAATCAATATCAATAGTGATCAACACAGTAAGGACTTCTTGAAAAATTATTCTGAAAAGATATTATTAAATATTGATCTGTAAATTGAAAATTGCTGGATCAATGAATAATTAGTTAGCATGCTTTTTCAATCACATTGAGCTGGGATGCTCATACTGTACGTGAGCCATGAGCCTTTTCTCCCCATCATTCCCTGTCATCTCTTTACTCTCAATAAAAATGGTAGAAGCCCAACAAACAATTGTAGGCTTTTGAAATTCTTTCATCTTTCATTCTAAAAGCTTAAAGGAATACTTTACCCCCAAAAAATACTGCTCTGTCATTGAGAATTTTATAGACTCGTCATACTGCTTTTTTCCACATGACAACAACTTCCAGAGAGGAAGTTATAAATGGAAGAGTCGCTTTTTATAGAGAAACTGTAAGACATGTGCTCTGAATGCACTCATTGGCTGATTGTTAAACTCACCGCAGGTGTTGAATAAGCTCCTCCCCTTCTTTGATGACATTGAGCGTGGCATCCAGCGTGCTGCTCTGCTGCTGCTGAAACTGTCTGATCAGCTCCTGAACAGCATCCACCGACTCAGAGTTCACCACCGGCTCCACCAGAGACTTCTGCAGATCCTCCATCCAAGACCACAACTACATACAGAAAGATAGACAGTCAGACCATACACACATACAGACACATAAGGCAGGTAGATAGACAGATATATAGAAAGACAGACAGACAGACAGACAGATAGATAGATAGCTAGATAGACAGATAGATAGATAGATGGATCTACCTCTTTGGTGTGGGTGTGAAAAGACACAGAGATATCCAGAAGTAGTTTCCTCTGCTCCACCCTGCGGACAAACTCTTGAACTCTGACCTCTAGGTGATGGGCCGCAGCGTAAATCTCTTCAGGATCACACTCTCCCGTCTGAGCCAGCTGCTCCGCTGCTTCCAACAGCTTATCTGCATTAGTGTAAGTATTCTGGTAAGAGAGAGAGAGAGAGACACAGAGACAATATAATACAACATCTGACAATTACCTGGCTAAACCTTGCCTGAAAACCAGAGGTGGTGGTTTGGCTGCTTTATAATGCAGCAACTTGCATATCAAAAACTTTCCTGTCCAACTGACATACTCACTAAATGCAAACCATCTCAAATGCCCTTGATTTTCATGCCCCTCTTAAAAGTAGACAAAAACCACCAGATTGGCACTTTTACTGATTTTGCCACCACCACCCAATCTACAGTTTCTGATTTAATTAGCGATTCGAATTCTACTTCCTGCCAGCTTGATCCTGCACCCATTGTCTTGCTTAAACAATGTCTGCCTGTTATCTCAGTGCCTATTTCCCATCCTATCAACAGGATCAACAGTCCCTCCAGAACTGAAAACTGCGGCCGTCACTCCAGTTTTAAAAAAGTCTGGCTCAGACCCCACTGATCTAAAAAATGACCACCCTATTTCGAATCTTCCTTATTTATCTAAAGTTATGGAGAAAGAGGTTGCATCTCAACTTCTGTCCTATTTGGCCACACACAATCTCTTTGACTCTTTTCAATCTGGTTTTCGTCCTCTACACAGCACTGAGACTGCACTCATCAAAGTTGTTAACGATCTACTGATGGCTGCGGACTCTGGAGCCATCACTTTCCTGGTCCTTTTAGACATCAGTTCTGCTTTTGACACTCACAATTGCTCTCTGCAATTGGCATCTCAGGCACTGCTCTGTCCTGGTTCATCTCTTATCTCTCTGGCCACCAACACTACATTTCTATTCATCAGTTTAAATCAAATTTCTCAAGGTGTCCCCCAGGGTTCTGTACTTGGTCCTTTGCTCTTCCTCAACTATATGCTTCCTCTAGGTCATATTATTCGCCATCATGGCCTCAACTTTCACTGCTATGCTGACGACACTCAACTTTATATCAGCTCTAAACACACTGCCCCATTCCCCACAAGTTCCCTCTCTGAATGTATTAAAGACAACAACTTATGGATGATCAGTGATTTTCTAGAACTCAACACTGATAAAACTGACGTACTGATAGTTGGGTCTCCAAGTGTTTTATCATGTCTCCCTAATCAGTTGGTCGATATTAATGGTGTCCTGGTCAGACCCTCCTCTATTGTTCGTAATCTTGGCATTATCATTGACCCCACAATCTCTTTCCACGCTCACATCTCCTGCTTTCTATCATCTCCGTAAGATTGTGCGACTCCGCCCCATTCTTAGCACCAAAGATGCAGAAACTCTTGTTCACGTCTTTATTAATTCTAAACTTGACTATTGTAATGCCCTCTTTTCTGGCCTCCCCACTAAAACTTTAAACAAACTGCAATACATCCAGAATTGAGCAGCTAGGGTTCACACCTACTCAAAGAAAGCCTCTCACATCACTCCCATACTTTGTAGGCTACACTGGCTGCCTGTGTCCTATCGTATCCAATACAAAATTGTCCTTACAACATTCAAAGCATTACATGGTCTTGCCCCCTCATACATCACTGACCTCGAACGCCACTATACCCCACTACGCTCACTCAGGTCATCTGATTTGGGCCTATTATTCATTCCACGTCACAAGATGACCTCACTAGGTGGTAGGGCTTTTTGCACACTTCCCCCTTCCATTTGAAACTTGTTTAGAGTTCTGTTTGTTCATTGGTTTATGTTCCCTCATGTCATGCATTTAAGCCCTCATGTTGCCATTGTCCATTGTGGAGTATTGTTAATGTAACACTGTTTTGGATATCACATTTTATAATAAAACAGCACTTGGGTTCATCTTCACGTCTTCGTCATCGTCTTCATCATTGTAATTGCACAGCATTGTTAAAAGAGAAGAGCTCAATTACATTTTCTTTGGTTGGTATTTAAAGATTATCAGTGGGCATTTCCAGTGTTTTTGGATGTCATATTTGCAGTCAAATCATGAGACTTAACTTCTTGGCGAGTGCTAATTACTTCTATGTTGACTCATTTGTACTGTATGTATTTTCCCAAATCACCGTGCTTTAGTGGATCTTCAAAATGGTTTAGACCCCATTTCCACCTGTATTGAGCGCTGTCTACTTGTGATCGGATCGGCCGAAATGGATCTTACTACCATATGAATGACATTACCACTACAACTCATTTCCTCTGCTCTCAGCATGCACACACACAACACTAAGCAGAGTTCGCTCTAACCTGTGCCACCTCCTGGAAGTCGTCATGTCGTTTTTGTAGCGCTCGTGCTCTGTGCACAGATTTTCCAACTCCTGTGTGTTTACTGAGGAATGCCTCTCCATGGTTTTCAATCCAGTCCAAAACCTGAGAACACAGACAAATGTATTATTATGCATGTCTATTTCAAATATAAAGGAAATTATATGAAATTATATGAAATTTCTTCATCACTACCATCACAAAACATCTTACATTGGCTGGAAAAATAGATAGTTTATATATGTCAGGCTGGTTGGATGCTCAAACAAACAGTTGTTTGTTTTGATAGAATCATAGAGCCAGTGTTACAGTTTTCATTGGAATCAATCTACGAATGACTTAAAGTTGTCTCTAAATGTTTACACTCAGTGTCTAACATTGGTGGAACAAACCGGTACTGTATCTCTGTTCAATTAGATCATTGTTGACATACATTAATAGTCAATTGCAGTCAAATTAAAAGAATAGTTCACCCAAAAACGAAAATTCACTTAGAATTTACTCACACATCCCAGATGTGTATGACTTTCTTTCTTCTGCAGAATACAAATGAAGATTTCTAGAAGAATATTTCAGCTCTGTAGGTCCATACAACACAAGTGAATGGGTTCCAAAAAGTTGATGCTCCAGAAAGCACATAAAGGCAGCATAAAAGTAATCCATAAGACTCCAGTGTTTTAATCCATATCTTCTGGAGTGATATGATAGGTGTGGGTGAGAAACAGATCAATATTTGAGTCCATTTTTGCTACAAATTATTTTCCCTGCCCAGTAGGATATGCATGAAGAATGTGAATTCCCCAAAACACAAAAAGAAGAATGTAAAAGTGAAAGTGGAGATTGACTGAGCAAGGAGGTCAATTTATAGTATAAAATGACTTAAATATTGAGCTGTTTATCATCCACATCTATCAAATCACTTCTGGAGAATTTGATTTAACCACTGGAGTCATATAGATTACATTTATGGTGATTTTTGAAGCTTCAAAATTTTGGCACCCATTCACTTGTATTGTATGGACCAAAAGAGTGGAGAAATTCTTCTTGAGTAAATGATATGACAATTTGAATTTTTCGGTGAACCATTCCTTTAATGTTGATGGCATAGCTCAGATTGTTTGGTCCAGGAGTTGATATTGAAATCTCTAATATTTGATAGCAGACTTTGGCATCTTGGTAAATCTGTCACAGTTTGAGACATTGTTGAAAATTCTTCTGAAAAGACACATGAAATTACTAAGATCTGTTTCTCAGGAGAAAAAGTGGAGAAGCAGGAGCTATCCAAAGTCTCCATTTACTCCCCATTTTATCTTCTTGCTGTCTTAGAGAAATCATTGAGATGTTTTGGAACGGTTTACCAAGCTTCAGCAGTTAGAAGTCAGAGCTCTTAAATTCAGTGCACAAACTCAAAGCCCAAGTAGGCCTGATTTCTATCTAAAGAGGCCCTGGATCCAGTCACATCAAAGAAACAACACAGCCCTGACAGAGAACCAGTGAAGGTACAACAAAAGGCCCTGAAGGCAACGGCCACAGGAAGTGGAATGTATTGTTGGAGGTTTTGACTGGAGGCCAAGCACAATACTGAGGTCCCTTGAGGACGCTGAGGCAATCTCAGCCAGTTCTTTGAGTCACAGTCTGTGTCACTTCATCTGATACTCTCAGCACTTGATATTTTGTTCTGTCGTGGGTGAAACATCGTTATACGCAAAGATTTATAAACAACTGCTGAAAGGTTGAGAGTCTAAGGTCACATATTTCCGATGCTCTCATTCATGACTGTTTGTTGTTAATGTATAATTGTGTGTGTGTGCATGTGCATGCATTTCTGTGTGTTGTATGTGTGTGTATGCAGTCGTATACGTGCATGCATGTCTATGCAAAACATGCATACTGTATATGTGTACATCTGGATGCATGTGTGTGTAAGTCACCTGTTGCACATCTTGTTGAAACACACACAGCTGCAGTCTCTGGTGCAGTCGGAGCTTGGAGTGTTGCAGGAGACCCTCTAGTCTGCAATACTGATGAACTACCTCATGGACCATCTCCAGAACAACCCTAATTGCCTGACTATAGTCAGCCCCAGCTGTGAGAGACCCAGAGTCAGCTGGCGGCTGGGGCCTCTGCAACACATCCAGCAGGGTCTTCCCTTTCTGACTGACCTGAGATCAGAATCACCACAGTGCTTTAGTCAGTCGGATAAAACAAATACTTCATTCAAATATTGTCTTAAGATTTTGGGACAGAGCAACCAAAGATATACACTGTTTTATTTATGAATAAAACTAATCATAAATATGAAAAATAAAAACAAAGTGGAACACAATGGCACATTAATGAATAAATTAGCTCATGCAGTGCTCACCTCTGTGTATGCTGTGGAGACCAGCTCGTACAGATTCTGGTGGTTGTGTATGGCCTTCTCAAGCTCCTGTGTTGCCGTCGGCAACCCGCTCTCACCGCATGACTGCACCCAGCCCTCCATGCTGGACAGAAACTAAGAGCACAGGGAGAGAACACCCGCTTAAACTTAAAAAAAACTTAAACTTATTTCTAGCGGGAAGACTAGCAGCTGTACATCATCGCACCATTAGCTGGCTAATTCCTAGCCAATCACATGTAATCCATTGCTTTATAAGTCTGCTCACAATCTAACACATTGCTGTTAGAGTGTGCTAACACGGCAACCTCCACCACCCCACCACCACCAGTTGAGTCCCGTCCTGCAAGTGGGGTAGGCTCCTCGCCCCTGCCTCCTATCTCCGGCAGGATATGACGGTTCCGAGTACGACTTCTTCAGACTGCCAGATGGGGCCTACGCCAAAGAGAGACATCGCTTATCTGTTTTATATTCATCAAATAAATGTCATCTTAAATCTCACTCAAGTCTGCGAGTCTTCCTGATAGAACTGCTGATGATCAAACAAATTGGATTCATAAATCAAAGGCATGATTTAGCTACGTGTGCATATTTCGACAAAGGAGTTATTAGTAAACCGGAACCACAGTTGCACAGAGAGGAAACTGGAAATTGTACTAAATTATTCAAGGTGCCAAACAGGTGAAATACAAATTATAACATCAACTAAGCAGTGTTCATCAACACATAACAGGGGATGCTTTGCATACAGTCCATTTACACTACCAAAGTCTTTTATTATTATATATTTATGTCGAAACTGCTTGACAGGAAATGTGGAGTATATAATAGGCCGCAGACGGTGCAATAACCGGAGAAGAACCTTCAAATTAAATTTCACTTAAAACAGTTAATTAGTTCTTTGCACATGCAATTTTGCTCACCAACTTGCGCCTAGACGTAGCACATACTTGCATGAAAATATAAACATTTCATGTCCATACTCACCGACTTTGCGAATATGACATATCGCATAGCGCTTAGTTTAAGGCATATCGCTCTTAAAAATATGGCCCAAAATGTTAACTTAATAGGTGTAAAAGTGTAAACAAAAGCACTGATGCATTGTGATGCATTGATCCAAAAATGAAAAGCTAATGCATTGATTAAAATTGATCATTTTTATTTTTTTATTTTATATGAAAATCCATGTTTCAGACCTATTTTCAGTTGTAAAATTCTTAGGAATCATACCAAAATAATTAAATCAAGTTGAATTGTGATCAAATTTCAGAATTCATGATGGATTGCATCATTTAGTCTTGTAAAGAATATAACTGAATCATAATTGTTGTCAGAGCAAATATTTACACCCCCACATTAATGATCCAACTCAAATTAAAATGACCATCGCTCACATAAAAATGTCCGTCTTAGACTAAAATCTTTTCTTGAAAGATTTAATGAAAAAGGACCAAAGAGTCCAAGGACAGATTTTAAGCCTTTTCTAAGACATTTACTTTTTTATTTTACATAAAAAAATATATTGATATATGATATAGCCATACTCTCATGTTCACAATACAAAACAGACTTTTCATGGAAACTTAGCTGCAAAAACAGATCATTCAGAAACCATCATGGTTAAGACATCATTACCCTGAGCACATTAAATCAAATATTATATGATGGAGCACATACACATTTCAACACTTATTGAGAACATGATCATCCCGAGCCCTCTGACAGTGGGGTCCAGTAAGGTCCATTGTGGTACCATCAACTCATTGTGCCAAAAAATTGACGTGTAAAACAAAATTATGATATTTTTGGAGCAAGAAATTTGAGTAATAATATACACTCAAAGAATATTCCAGGCAAAAGTAATATTTAAGCAAATAGTTTAATCTGGATTTATTTAAATATGCTAAACTTTTCTATGTGTACAATTTGTTAATACCAAAACAAATGCAGTTTCTTTGACATTTACCAAACTGTATTGCTTAAAACTAGGCCTGTCGATTTAACGTGTTAATTCAGTGCGATTAATTTGACAAGAAATAACATGTTAAAATAATTAAGGCAATTAATCGCACTGCCCCCGGACCGTAGTGCACACAACACAAACATACTTTACGTTCTTGTATTCAAAACACTTGATGGAGCGCAAATCCGAACTAAGGGATCTCAAGATGTGTTTAAAGATTAAGTATTAAACTATATTTAACTTGACACAGTGACCTAAACATTTTGTGTGTATGACGCTACAGAAGCATGTTTGACGCAGGTGTACATTGACGGTCCTTAAACAAGCCCTCATAATAAATCTCCAACTGATTGACAAATTCACTTGTGTAATGGATTGCTGTGAACTGTGTGCCAATGATTGACTTCTGATCAATAATATAGTAATAAACAAAACATTGTCTTCTAAAGCCTCTTTTTGAATGGTCTTATTAATGATTAACTCTTCTGCCACAAGAATGTAATGCATTATAATTATCTGAATATTTTATATATATATATATATATATATATATATATATATATATATATATATATATATATATATATATATATATATATATATATAATATAATTATAAGTATATATATAATTTTTAAGATATTTAAAGGTAACTATGTATAATTATATATTGATATTAATATGTTTAATCTTTATATATTGAATTATTTTAATATGAAGGGCTTTCTCAGCAAATATTTGTAAATGGGATTAATCGCGATTAATTAATCGGGACACCATGTAATTAATTTGATAAAAAATTTTAATCGATTGACAGCCCTACTTAAAACTTATCAGTACATTTGGTTTACTACGTTTTTAAAAGTTCAAACTAATTTATTTTAAGTAAATGTGTCCACTATTTAAAGATTACTTAATTAAATTTTATGTAAAATTGTTATACAATTGACAAATAAATGTTAAAAGACTGAAATCGTTTTTGAATGTAAGTGGATGTTTGGGAGAAAAAATTATACACTACAGAAGTTTAGAATCAAAGCGAATGACAGAGAAACAACCTAAAGTCAATAAAAACATTAAGGAGTTCCCCCAAAATGAAAATTCTCTCATCATATACTCACCTTCATGTTATCCCAGATGTGTATGACTTTTTGTCTTCTGCTGAACACAAACAAAGATTTTTGGAACAATATCTCAACTATATTGATCCATTCAATGCATGTGAACAGTGGCCAGAAAGCACATAAAGGCAGCATAGAAGCAATCCATACAATTCCAGTGGTTTAATCCATGTCTTCTGCAGAGCTATGATAGGTGTGGGCGAGAAACAGATCAATATAGAAGTCCTCTTTTCTATAAATTCTCTTACCTGCCCAGTAGGTGGCGATATGCACTAAAGAATGTGACACCAAAAACAAAAAAGAAGAACTCTTGGGTGGGCTTGTGAACGTGGAGATTTATAGTAAAAAAAAAACAGGACTTAAATCTTGATCTGTTTCTCACCCACAACTATCACATCACTTCTGAAGACATGGATTGAACCACTGGAGTCGTATGGGTAACTTTTATGCTGCCTTTATGTGCTTTTTGGAGCTTCAAAGTTCTAGCCACAATTCACTTGCATTGTATGGATCAACAGAGCTGAGAATTTTTTCAAAAAATCTTTGTTTATGATTAACAGAAGAAAGAAAGTCATACACATCTGGGATGGCATGAAGGTGAGTAAATTCATAAATAAAAAATTAGTATTTTCATTTTGGGTGAACTAATCCTTTAAAGGATTTGCATTTTAATGTAAATGTTCTCAGAAACAGTAGGAATCAGGTGCTAAGCAGTCCAGCTGTTACCTGTTCAGACTTCTGGTGAAACACAGAGGACATGGCCAGGATGGCACTACGCTCCTCCAGCGCTGAGGCAAAACTCTTCCAGTCCTGATCTAACTGACTGGAGATCTGCTGGATCTGACCCGCTGCGTAGTGCCCCGCCTCACACAGACGCGTCGCCACAGAGACGATACGTGAAATGTTCACATATGCATTCTGAAAAAAATCAAAGACAGATCAGAGGGAGAGAGAGAGAGTGAGACAGGGAGGGTGTCATTGGTGAAAAGACATGGAGACAGAAGAGAGAGATAGACAGAGGGAAAAAAGTCAGGAGGAGAGAAAGAGACAGAGTGCCAGACAGAATGATAACACTGTTCAATTCGTAAGAAGAAACTGCATTTATGCTGTTTCATATAGTCCTGCAAGGCTGTCTCCTTTTAGCATTCCCTTAGAACAGCTGGATGTCCTACCATAGAGTTCATGGCAAAGTGGTCATGCTGGGTCTGCAAATCTTCTGCATGCTGGTAGCTTACGCCGATGTCTGTGTGTGACTGCAAGAACAGCTCTTTATTGTGTCCTATCCACTCAAACATCTATAGAGAACGAGAGCGAGAGAGAGAGAGAGAGAGAGAGAGAGAGAGAGAGAGAGGATGGTGTTGGAGGGGTCAACATTCACAGACAGTTCGGTCCCAAAAGCTTCCTGTTCTAAGTGCTCAGACACATACAGTACATAAAGTAGCAATCTATGATCGTGGGCTGTAGATTACAATACCGGACCAATCCAGATGCTTGCTTATGCATAAATATTTAGAAAAGAGTGGAGAAATTTGCTCAACAGTCGTCGTAGGCCATTGGGTGATATAGCTCTCTGTTAGTGTTGTAGTGATCTACATGTAAACCTTCAACCTTAATATAAACACACTATCTCTCTCTGGCAGCTTTACAAGCAATAGCCGTTAGTATTTTGGCTCTAGTGGAGCACAGATGGGCTCAGTCAGCAGGATTGGGGAGTGTGAGACTGCCTCTCAATTTGGGTTTAAACGGAGAACAAGGACTCCTGCAGATATTTACAGGGAGAACAGCGAAGATATCACAATGAAATCATTATTTAAATTTTTTAATTACTTTCCTTTAGGGTCTAAAATCAACTTTTTGTCACACCAGCCAGTAATGGGTGAATTGAGAAAATTTACCAGCCATAAATATTCCTTTCGGCTATGAAACTACTATATTTTGTATAAATGTTAGGGCTGACAACTGGTCAGAAAATGTAATCAAATTAATTACATGCTGATTAATTCATCAAATTACTTGCAGATATCAATATTAGATGAGAAAAGCCACCAAATAAAGTTCATTTAAAGGACTATGAACTCACAAAAACTTGATGGTGGTACAATGGGTTTAAACGACAATTTTGTTTACATAGAAAAAGAGCTTTCCAAAAACAGCCGCCAAGTGGACTGGCTTTGTTGAAAGGATCTGGAAATATGTTTGCACAGTTCTAATTAATTTGTTTTTGTTTACTTTCTTTAAATGGTCTATAAATGGCTTGGGCCACTCTTTAAATGTAAGTCTGAGGATTGTTCCACCCAGTTTATTGTCCGCGGTGGCGGGGCGGAGGGCGGGGCCGGGTCGTGATCATACACACCCGGTCCCGCCCTCTGCCCTGCCACATCCGCCAAATGAAAACTGTACTCTCCTTAATTTCACCACAATTCGAGGTATCATTTATGTCCATAGCACTCAAAGTTCAGCTGCCTTTATGTCCTTTTTGGAGGTTGAAAGTGTTGGACCCCATTGACTTGCATTGAATGAATATAAACACATCATATCTCAACCAAAAATCTTAAGTAGCTTTCTCTATCAGTACTTTTCATCACATCATGGTTATACCCTTATGATATTTGTTTGGTTATAATTGTTCTGTTCCAACACTTTTGTGATATCCAATTAGTTTATGTTCTTTCTCCCATTTCTCTCCCATTTATGTGACCCATAATGTGACCTAACCCTAACCCTAACCTAACCTAACCTAACCTAACCTAACCTAACCTAACCTAACCTAACCCTAACCTAACCCTAACCTAACCCTAACCTAACCCTAACCCTCATCCCTAACTGTCTGCGCTGCCTTTGTATAGACATCTTTCCATCATGCTCTCCTCCTTTATTCTTACCTTTTCTGCATCCTGCTCATACAGTCGTAACTGAAAACACTGGTCCAGCTGTTGTTTACGGTTGAGCCATGTCTGTAGCAGGTGCTGTCGCATAACTTGAAGTTTATCCAGCAGGGCAGAAATCTTAGGTACCAAACTCTGGAAGTCTGCCCCACCCGAAAGCCTCCCATCCCCCCCATCCCTGATCTTCTGAAGCAACCTCTGTCCTTCACAGTCTAACTCATCCACTGGCGCCTTCGTCATGGTCTTTCTTAGCCGAGCATGCTCCTCCAGGAGCTTCCGAGCTTCCTCTGCGTTAGCAGCCAGCTCCTGACGGGAGAGCACCTCCTGCAGTTCCTCCAGCCGGGAGAGGAGGTGCAGAGCACTTCCTGAGAACTCCTCAAGGGAAACTCGGAGCTCGGTCCATTCCACATGGTCATACTCCAGGGTGCCCTCCAGATCTGCCGTCAGCTGGGATGGGTCCACCAACTTTGTCAGACCCTCCACTGAAACCATACTGGTCTAAGGGAAACAAATAACTTATGTAATTAAATCAAATAACCAAATATTTATCCAACAGTTAGTTTTGGTCCTCTACTCTAGTGGTTCTCAAACTTTTCAGACCATGTCTGATCACATCAGATCATTCAAATGCCACCTATGTACCATCTTAACTATTTGCATAAAACACTGTAGATGTAAAAACGTATTCTCACAGATTTGTAAATGGATCAGAAAAATAGAAACATGATATTCTTGTAAAATTTAGATAAAAAAAACTTTTGAGTAGTGTAAATTTCCAGATTTATGTTGTGTACCACCTGGAGGAAATCTGCATAACACTTGTAGTACACAAGTGCTTATATTTAATAGTATAACAGCACTGGTACTTTCACAGTTTACATCATTCCAATTGCAGGCTATGTGAGTATGTGAGCGGTGCCGAGCGGTGAGCGGTGCCGAGCGGTGAGCGGAGCAGCATATTTTAAAAGTAATTTCTCTTACTCCAAGATCACTTAGGCCACATCCACACTAATATGTTTTCATCTGAAAGCACATTTTTTCTCTATGTTTTGGCCTTCCACACTGAGATGGCATTTTTGTTAGCAAAAATGGAGCTTTTTGAAAACGCTCTCCCAAATGGCTAAATTTGAAAACGTCGTCTTCACATTGTAGTGTGGACTGGGAAAACAGATACACTGATCAGCCTCAACATTAAAACCACCTGTCTAATATTGTGTAGGTCCCCCTCGTGCCACCAAAACAGCGCCAACCTGGATCTCAGAACAGCACTCTGAGATCTTCTCACCACAATTGTACAGAGTGGTTACCATAGACTTTGATACGGGTCAGGAGCTTCAGTTAATGTTCACATCAACCATTAAAAATAGGAAAAAATTTGATCTTAGAGATTTGGACCGTGGCATGATTGTTAGTGCCAGACAGGCTGGTTTGAGTATACTTTCTGGCCAAATTTAGTTTGAAACATAAGTTGATATTGTTGTATATTGCAATCAGCGGCTGTCAATTGGCATCAGGCATTCTTGCTTGTGATATTGTTAAATCGAAGGATGAAGGACAGGACAATGGGGGCTCTATTCTAATTAGAAGGCAAGTAAAACATTTTTTTTTTTTACAGTTCTTTACGATTTTTAGATTGGAAAAAATGCAAATTGTTATGCCTTAAAAACTTTAAATGCAAAAGTGCAAATGATGATTGTACATAAACTATGATATTATTGATTTCTTTTATATTCCCATTAGACAAAATAACACTATTTAACCTCAAAAGTAAACTTGGCACTGCCAAAGTTGGTCTTCTGCTTCTGCCAGAAGTTGTCTGGTTTGATAATCAGAGCGACACAGATCTCAGCTGGAAATGACTCCTGCAGAGTCTTCAGCAATGGCTTTATTAGATCCCACTTAGAGCCACGCATGTCGACGATCACTGTAAACCCTCGTTTACTTACATCCTCACTGTGTAGAAACAGAGATGGAGAAATAACGTTAGAGAAAGGCAAACTTAAGGCCAGGCTAAAAAACATCAATATTGTATTCTTTATGTTACCTTGACTTTAGCAACTCAAGCTTAAAATAATTCACAATCTTTTGTACAGAGCAGACAAGTATGTCACTAATAGTTTACCCAAATACTGACATTTTTTACTCAACCTCATGTCGTTTTAAAGCTGTATGCTTTCGTTTTTTCCACTGAACACAAAAGGAGAAAACTTCATGCAGATTGTTTTTATACAAGCCATGTGATCATGTCTGTCAAGCTCCAGAAAGGACAAAAAACATGTTTATTGTCTTTTTTGAGCTTGACGTCAGACGTGGACACTATGAACTGCTGTTGTATGGAACAAGACTGCTTAAAGACTCTTTAAAATGTCTTTAAAATTAGTGTTTTACAGAAAAATAACAGCACAAGGGTTTGGGATGAGATGAGGGTAAGTAAATAACAACAGAATTTTCATGTTTGCGTGAACTATTTCTTAAATTAAGTAATTTCAGGTAAAATTTTATAACCTGGGCACAGTGGAGAGGTAGGTCACCAGTTTGCGCAGGTCTTCCTGCTTTATTCTGTCATGGTTACTACGTGCTGGGAAGGTGAGGATGGGCCCCCCTCTCTTGTCTCTTCCTCCTGAAGAGAAGAGGATAATTTCATTTATTATGGAAGTACCAATGAGTCTGTGTGGGTGCATGCTTAAGAGGGTGTTGAGACAGAGTTGTTCACAACTGAAGTGAAGCAGACTGGAAAATAATGGGCAAATTGAATGAACTTGTGTGTGTTTACTATGCAATTGTGCATTTCCCACCTGAGACAAAGGCGACCTTCTCTCTTAAAACTGTCAGAACATCAGCCGCCTTTATTCCATCATTCCTTAGAGATCCTGATGAGAAAGAGGGGACTGAAAGAGAGAGAGAGGATATATAGACAATCAGCTTAAATACCTTAAAAATATACATTGCACTACCATAGCCATCTTTTGTATTAGGAATAATTAACATTTTAAAAATAAAAATATGTAGTCACCCTGGTGTCGTTCTACATCTAGATGCTTATATTTTTTCCATAGAAGACAAAATGAGAAGTTTGAGATCTTTTCCATACAACAATAACCATGTCTGTCAAGCTAAAAAAAAAATAAAACCATAAAAGTAGTCCATGTGACTAATATGCTATTTTACAAGTTATTTGAAGCCATATGATAGATTTGTGTGAGGACTAGACAGAGATTTATGTAATTATTCAGTGAAAATCTCCCCTTCCACCGCTGCTCCAGGTTTGCCAACTGTAACGTATTAGCCCAGGCATCCTATATTTGTATGAAATTAAGGTGCTTATCATCCCTTATTGAAGGCAAAACACTTTGTAGGGAATCCTGATGAAGAAAATTCCCTTATTCAAGTATCAAAATGGTCAAGTATCCCATATTCGCACAGAGAAAACTTGTGTTTCAGTGTTGTTTGATCATGGGATAAGCAAAAACCAATAATGTTTGAGGGGTAACTTTGATGTGAATGACATCCAACCTACCACAGCCTTCATATTTCAGTTTTACGCTAAAACAGAGGGGACAATTTCAGAGAAAATCGACTTAAAGTTGCACTCAGTGATTATTTTTAAATGTCATCTTGGACTTATACTGACATCTAGGGGCTGGGAGGCATCATCATTCAAACACAATAGTTTTCAGTTACCGATGTCATTGTAGGAATTCACTATTCACAATTAATCCTGATTAATTTAATCCATGAGCGAAAGTGTCCGAAAAGAGGGTGGATGCTGAGATTAACCAAGTAGTATTAAGCTGGTCATGCGATCCTAAAATGGCTGCCCCCATGAAGAGACCCTCTCCATGTAGAATAAAAACCCTTTATTAAGGTTACTGATATGACTGGATACTTCATCTCATGTTAGTGCTCATGATTTTATGCATATGTTTTGAAATTAAGATTAATTTATTTAGAAGTAAAACCTTTTTAATGAGGAAAAAATGGCTGAGTTCACCTTAAAGTTATACAGTAGCTGTACCTCACACACAGCTATCATATGGCTTTAGATGACTTAGTCGTATAGACTATTTGTTTATTTGCTTTTTGGACTTTCATTCGATGGAAAAGTGCTGTATTCTACAAAATTACAAAAACATGTTTTTTTTGTTTTTTTTTTTATATTTGTATAACTCTGGAACAAATGGAGTTATCATAAATAAATGAGAGAATTAAAAAATAAATTCACTTGAATAACATTGGTCTCTGGATGCACTAGATATGAAAGTGTGCAATTTGAACATAAATACAGGGCAACAACAGTGTTGCTCTTAGTAAATACACAAACATGATGTGTGTGGGTGTGTTAATTGAGATAGCAGTTGCTGTAGCTTGAGACAGCAGCATTGCTGTTTTGTACGTCTCGTACATGGATCACTAGGGAACACGTGAATACTGTAAATGCTGAATGGCAGACAACAGTAATAAGCAGAATAGTGAATGCTTTGAACATGGAAAATAGAGTAGTAGGCCACAGTGGGTCGAGCAAGGGAGACGGGGATGGGGGGGGGGACCAGCTGTAGGCACATCTCCTTCTGTTTAGATTCATTAGTGGTGTAATCTGCCTGCTCTGTAATCCCACCGCCGACAGCTGGGCACCGGCGCTGAGTGAGTAAAAGTTCAATCACATTTAAGCACATATAGACAGCAGAAACACACACACACACAAGCTGCATGCTCACAGATGTGGTGCAAGCACATACACTTTACACACACTCACATTCCTGTACAGTACATCTGTTGTGTCAGGATGAGGCCTACAATAAGATCTTTACAAAGGGCATTTGTGCATTTAATCTCTTGTGCAGACTCGGTTTCGTACGCAGACAGCATAAACTATTAAACCCAAGTCCAAGGGTCTGAGACTGAACATGGCATGTTACATTTACTGTGAGAAACTTGGAGGCTTTCCCCTGCCCCTGCTAGAGGGCACACACTATAGGGCACTATATGAAGAGTGTATAACAAGGCATATATCCAGATTCACGGTGTAGTCAAGTGCACGTTCTGCATGTTTAAGAGATGATCCAGATATTTGGATCATATGCTGTACAGTCCCGACAGAGTGTGTCAAATATGGTGGTCTGCGACATCCTCCCCATATAGCACTCAGAAACGGGCATGTTTGCGCCATTTCCTTATATGCATAATTTCATTGTGAATCGGGAGCTAAACCAGCACGGAGAGCGTGTGCAAAAAACGGCACTTTTACTGGCTGATATTCATTCTTATTGAATCTTCCCCTAAAAGATTATTTATTATGAAACTATACATTTTTGTGTGAAAATATCACAGTTACTGTTACTCTGTAAAATTGTGATGCATTTTAGTTGTGATGATGTGTCATTTGACAAACCTTACTTTTGGTGCATAGCTCAGGCTCTGATTTAAACAAAACAAATTAGTACTGTAATTCAAATGGGTTGCATCAGTATTGAGGGAAGCCGGTTGATGCGCTCTCTGTAGATACATTAGGTTAGAGCAGAGCAGATCATTGGTGTGTTTCAGTAAAGGCTCGTGCCACCCTCGCATGAAAACCATGCTTCAATCGAACTGTTAAAATATCATGTAGCAGATGAGAAGCATATTTAGCGCATATAAAGCGCAGAACGCGAGGGCCCAAAATTTGCTTGGATGGCCGCAGAAACTTTTACAATGCAGGGAGAACCATGTTCTTTCCCTGCTGTCCGTGACCCAGTACCAACACACCTGCGACCCACTTTTGGGACATGACCCTCCAGTTGAGAAACACTGGTTTAAGGGATACATAAACACGAAGTCATGCACAGATTACATTTACGTATGCAAGTATTTAATTAATTACACATTAGACATACAGTATGAATGCTATAGTTTATTTGCATCTGTATTATGTTTTCTTTTTATTAACAAAAAGTTCATGTACTTAATACAAACCCATTGATTTCTGTCTGCATCTTGATCTATGCAAAGACATTAAGTTCACAGTATTTTAGGGGCAGGCCAATAAGAACAACACCTTTGTTAATTATTTGCTTAGTGAAAAACAACATGTGTAACGCTGCATTACAATTTGCACACTATACATCCTAAATAGTATGTAAGATTTTGGCCCTGTCCCAATACCCCCACTTTTGGTTTGGTCTTGCCTACTTACCCACTTGTCTTATGTATTTCCAGTGTTAGGCCACTAGTGTGCAAGTAGACATGAAGACTGCAAACATATGTATGACTTGATTGCATGCACGTTGGGACACTTGTGACTTAACAATGTTGGTGCTGGTTGTGACAGCTATTTTTGTCTTTTCACTCAGCTGAAGACTGATTGTTTTTTGTAGCAGTGACTGTAATAGCCTATTTAACATAATAAATAACTGAAAATGTTTTACACATCTTTTCCTTTATGAATACACTATTGGTTGTTGGAAGTGTATTGTGCTGTAGAAAATATGCAAGTACATTTGTATTTATTATTTTTACTCATTTTGATTTTCAATACATTGCACATAAAAAAAAATGTAACAGTAAAATTGTGTCATCTCTAATTACTTAAAATATCAAATAGAAGCAATTACCCAGCAGTTTCTCAATACACTGCATAAAAATTTATAAATCAAAAACTTTATTCTATAAACCTATGTGATCCATTGATAGCTACTCATACAACCATTTAATTTATATGCCTTGTCTTGTCATTTTTTTGTATTATTATTTATTATTATTTTATGCCACTGGACAGGCCGACTCCGCCCTGCATGCCATGGCCATCCTGCAGTTACACCTGGCCAAGGCACTAAAAGATCTGTACGTGGGTAGTTCTGATCCCGATGTGCTGAGGGCAACCGCACTCGCCCTCCGGGTGACGAAGGTCACAGCGCGAGCACTCGGGCAGGCGATATCCACCTTGGTTTATCGCCGGAAGGCTCCTAAGCACCCCTGAGACACTTTTGAGAGTTGCTGTGCACGCACAAGGATTTGGTGCTCAAGCACCTTAGCCGTCTAGAGCTTTGAGTCAACTGGGAAAAGAGCAAGCTCTCTCCGGTTCAGAGAATTCTTTTCTCAGCATGGAGTTAGACTCTGTCTCAATGATAAGTGTGCCTCACAAGTGAGCGTGTGAAATCAGTGCTGAACTGCCTGAAGTCATTCAGGGGGGGACAGTGGTTCCACTTAAACACTTTCAGAGGCTTGGGTTGATGCATATGAGATCACTTCAGCACTGGCTTCAGACTCAAGTCCCAAGATGGGCATGGCGCCACGGCACACTTAGCGAAGCTATCGCACCGCTCTGCTGCCACTTATTCAGACATGGACAGACCGTGTGTTTCTACAGGCAGGAGTTCCCCTACAGCAAGTGTCCAGACGTGACGTGGTCACCACAGACACCTCCAAACTGGGCTGGGGCCACATGTGCAATGGGCATGCAGCTGCCGGTTCCTGGTCAGGGCCATGACTGGGTTGGCACATCAACAGCCTAGAGTTGCTGGCTGTACTACTTGCCCTGCGGAGGCTATTGCCATTGATCCAGGACAAGCATGAGCTGGTCCGGTCTGACAACACAGCGACAGTAGCATATATAAACTGCCAAGGCGGCGTACGCTCTCGTCACATGTTGCAACTCATCCGCCATCTCCTCCTCTAGAGTCAGCAACGGCTGAGGTCGCTGTGGGCCACTCATATCCCAGGCAGCCTCAACGCCACAGCGGACGTGCTGTCGTGACAGGCAATGCTCAGTGGAGAGTGGAGACTCCACCCCCAGGTGGTCCAGCTGATCGATTCGGCACCTCTCTAGCAGACATCTGCAGAGCAGTGGGCTGGGCACCACCTAATACCTTCGCAAGATTTTACAATCTATAGGTTGAGCCCGTTCCATCCCGTGTTCTTTCAGGTATAAACAGGTAGAGTTCGGTAATACGGAACAGCTGGCCTGGCTCTGCTCCTCAGCACAAAACCTGAAGGGAATCGCATTCCAGCTCCTTTTATAGTGGAATGCAAATTCCACTCACCAATTCTCACTGGCCTTTTCTCAAAGAATGGGAGATGTTTGGGGCTCTCAAGAGCAACCACTAGTGTCACTACATCTACACAATGTCTCATTCTCTCCATCAGGGAACTGAAGTTACGACAGTAACCAAGACTTGTATTGAAAAGCTTTCCTTGACGTCATCATTGCAAAATTACACAGATCTCTCGGGTAGGTGGTGTGTGAGCTCCTGAATTCTGGGATACACTTAGCCTGAAAGACCGCTCCAAAGCAGTATTCGCGCTAGTGTGGATTTAGTGTGGGTTAAGTGCACTGAGCTTTGGCGTGTTTTAGACATGGAACAGTCTTTGTCAATTTTTGCTCGTGTCATGTCAAGCCATTTTTATTTGTATAGCGCCTTTCACAACGCACATTGTTTCAAAGCAGCTTTACAGAAAATCATGCATTAAAAGAAAATGATACCGTAATTTCTATAAAGTTGTAGAGTCATCATTGTGTAGTTTGATCTATTGAAGACATCCCACCCTGCAAAAACTAATTTCAGGGAGGTAGCTCCATTGATTACAATGAACTATGGATAATTTTGAGCAATAATTGAAATATACGTATATTGTATTTATAATCAACATTTCTCTCACCGCATCTGCCATCTTTCTTTGTTCACAAGTTTGGAGCAGTGCACTCTGGGATTGCCATTACTGCAGAGAATTAGCCAGGAAAGCACTTTTGATGCCTTAAAATGCTGCCTATGTAGGCAGCTCACTAGCTGAGGAGATGACAGATCTCTTTGAATTTATCTGTTGCAGAAAATGTTGAAGAATGTGAAGCTGAAGCTACAACCATTTACAAATGTCTGAATCTGAAAGTGATGTTGAATATTTAGGTAATACATTTAGCTAGATGCTAACAAGAGTGTCTGTGGTAACAAGATGCAGTTTTAAAACAAACATGCATTATGGATGTCTGCATGACACAGACAGTACCTTAATCTGACACAACTCAAACCAATTATAAAGCATTCATAAAAGATACTGTAAACAAACTGCTTTATTGCAGCTTTAGCCAGCAGTTACACAAGGACCGTTGCTGCTCTGTGGGTGCTGCAGATGGCTTCATAACATCACAGATGAAAGGAAAATGGCATCACTGAGTTGTCATGAGACCATCCACTGCATACAAAGTGCTGTATCCATATTTCATAAGGATGCCATGCACTGTTTTCTGCATGTTTTATGAGATCTTCATCATGTATGCTTCATGTGAGTACAATGGGTACATGGTGACCACTTGGTCTAAGCAGAGGTGGACTTAGCACTAGGCAAAGGTAGGCAACTGCCCAGGGCCCCTTTAAAATACAAAAGCTATTTTTATAATAATAATAATAATTATTATTATTATTAAGTAAGGGATAATGTACAATCAGACATTTTTTATCGCAAAATAATGCCAGACTGTGGAATCAGGACTTGTATCACCTTGAAGAGGTTTATTTTGCGAAAGCAACCGGCTGACTGTACATTATCCCACTTATTATACACTTCTAACTAAACAAATAAATACATGGACATAAAATATTTATTTGAGTTAAAAATATGTAATTATTTCAGAATAAATAAATCACTGAACAGCTGAAATCAACCTTGCGTCTGAGTTCTGTTGTTGTTTATTTAGTCATTGCTGAATGTCTGACTGCTCATTATGCATCTTATTAAAAGACTAATTGACAAATAAATAAATAAATGCACATGAAACTTAATTTGAGTTAAAATATTTTATTAGCTTACTTGTAGAGATTGCACAGTGATCCTGAGAAGCAGGAAAGATGGCTTGCAATACCCGGATGAGAGGTCTGATATGTGGATGTGCGGTTTTTACTAAGAAATATCAAAACACTAGATGGCGCCATTGACCAATCAGAACTGAGTATTCGAGAGAGCTGTGTATTCATGCTAAATAAAATATGCTGACATTTTAAATATCGCTATCATAACACCGATATGATTAGTCGCTGTTATTTTCAGCACCGTCAATGCAAGCAACCCCACTTCCCCCTCAGATCAGGCTGTAATGGATTATTCCAAGGTTTTAAGCAATTATGCAAGTTCATGGTGGTAAACAAGTGAACGGGAGCATCACTGCTCAGACAGTTTCATATGATTTCACTTTATACACTGTTGCAAGTTCAGTTCGGTTTGAATTTGTGAAGAGAAAATATAAACTGAATTATCCTAGTGGGGCAGAGAAAAAGGAGGAATATAAAAAGTTTATCTCAACATCCATTTAACATTAAAGAAAGAGGAAGAGTGAGACAGAAAACAATGTTTAGTATAATGTATACTGTAGTTGTGTATAGTTTATGGAAGCCAGATTGTGTTTTTCATGCAACATGTTGAATCACAGCATCATAACAAAGAAAGCAAGCTCAGGGAAAATCAAGGTAAATATGCGCAAGTGAAGAGGGCCCCATTCTTGTATTTTGCTTAGGGCCCCAAAATCACTAAATCCACCCCTGGGTCTAAGCCTGTATGTGATGCAGCACAGACTAACATTAATCTGTCATGTGGGATGAACGGTATAAAGCTGTATAAAGCTCCTAGATCACATCTGATTTACCACAACTCATGTTATCTGGAGTTCTTTGTATACTCAATGTTATTGTATTGGGGGTAAACACTGTTCGGTTTGCATCGTGGATTTCTGGACACGGTTTGGTTTGATGTTGTAGTTGGTACTTGCTATTACGTGTGCACAGTATAGAAAATTTGAAGCAATAACCATTTAGATGTGATAGCCTGATGCATAATACTCATAAAATAATAAGCAAAATGCTGTTTAATATATA
The DNA here is from genome assembly GCF_025860055.1 of Xyrauchen texanus. Taxonomy (NCBI): domain Eukaryota; kingdom Metazoa; phylum Chordata; class Actinopteri; order Cypriniformes; family Catostomidae; genus Xyrauchen; species Xyrauchen texanus. The sequence continues at coordinate 10,945,879 of NC_068288.1, forward strand.
TATATAGATGAAGTATAGCATGTCACACCACAATGTCAACTACCCATATAAAGAAAACACATTTGAATAGTTCTGTTGTAATTGTCAGAGATCATTGTGACTCACTGGCAACTAATAAACACAGGATCACACACACCAGAAAAAAAGAAGAAGAACAAGAAATACATGTCCAATACTGCCCCCAAAACTGCGCCAGTAAGAAATCATTATTATAAAATGTTTTATCTATATTTCTGGTAAGCTCTTGAACCTTTGTACAAATGCATCCTGAACCACAGGTAGCGAATCATATGGAACTGTTTCACCCCTAGTGAGTATGCACGCATTTAGTTAGATCAGCTTTCGGAATGAAGAGCACACTGTGGACCAATAAGATCGCTTTGTTCAATGAACATCAACAAATGAGTCCTATGTTTGATGCACTGTATTACACCAGGAATCCATGATCCAACCTGCCTATGGAGTCAGGATATGAGGCATTCTGTATTCCCCATGTTTCCCAGAATCAGGGTGTGTCCCCACAAACAGAAACACAAAAGCTCACAGCAGCAGCAGGAAGAGTCACTCTCTGCACTAAATGAAACCAGTCCTGCCAAAATGTTGCCAAATGGCCCCACTAGATTGAATCCTGCCAAGGGCAGTAAGAACAGCATCATGGCCAGTAAGCCTTAGGCACACCCAATTGGGAGTCTGAAAACAATGGTTGGCTGAGGTTCGGTGTTAGTATTAACCTTTGTGTAAGTGTATGCTGTGAGATCATGAACTGGTCCCGGTCCAATATCACCAGCCTGGAAGCTTATGTGGCCTAAATTTATGAGGTATGTAGGCTTGAATGGGGCTTTAGGGGCTATTTTCACAAGGGTTGTTTTGTGCGCAGAAATGTCCACCAATGGACCACTGGGCTAAAAGGGAATTTACTGAAATGTCTTAAAGATGCACTCATCAATTTTGTAAACATTAAAAAAGCTTTACCCCTACAAAATTAATAGTACTTATAAGAAATAAGTTTAAAATCATGAACACTCACATGAGATGAAATATCCAGTCATGTCAGTGGCCTAATAAATGTTGTATTCTTTTACATGGAGCTGGGCTGCCACATGGGGGCTGCCATTTTGAGATCACATGACCATATGTGCATCCCAAACAGCACACTTCTGCACCATTCAATGCCATTTTAGTGTAAGTAGGGCGAGTAGTGTGTTAACACTATAAAAACAACTAAAAGAAGCAGACAATGACTATGAGTACCCCGTAGCTGAAGGGGTAGAGTTACCTGGCTGCATTGTTGATCTTGCTAAAAAAAAAGAAAAATAATAGGGAATGTGGCAACTAGCTACACTTCACTGAATACAGTACCTTACAAATGTAAATGAATGCTTTACTATCACCACACGCTATGTGAATATGTCCATTGTTTGAGTTATAAGTGTTGAACTGAGTTTGGCTAACATGCTAAAGCTAGCAGCAACACATCGCATGCATTTGACATTACTTCTGTCAGTTGTAAAATGTTGTATGCTTCCGTATTTAAAAAAAAATTAAGTGTTTCATTTGAGACGATACTACATGTTGAAAATGCATACACTACATGGCTGAGTGCACAGTGTATAGTGTAAATGCAAAGTGGATAGTGCATCGTTTGGGACACAACTCCCAAACAATTTAAAATTTAAGAATTAACTCCCTTTCATTAACTCATGAGTTAATGGAACAACAGGAAGTTGAACTGGAATGATAGGAATTGGAATTTACTGAATTGCAATTCAGTGAAATTCAACACAGTCACACTACACAACTGAATTAGTCCAAGACACATTTTGAGACAAATAATACAGTATTGCCGCTACCTATAAGCAGACTACGCAGTCTGCATAGGGCACCAACTCCCTAGGGGGCACCAGAAAGTCCACCCGCTGCCCTTACTTGCACGTTATACTTTATTCAAGGACCCGAAAGCAGTTGTGGAACATATCAAGCTTTTCAAAATGGCACACATAGATCACAATACTTATTACATAAAACACAAAATTTTCTTCAAGAGTGTAAATGGGACTGAACCACACAAACATTTTGTGTTGTCCAGGTTGAACCAAAGTAAGGGCTGGACTGGGAAGAGAAATCGTCCCGCAAAAGTGCATATCGTTGCACCGTTTTGTGGTCTGTTCTGCATAACACGGCGGCTCATTGTTGCTTATCGCAGCCCATTCGGCACGTTTCGCGGCCGAACCACCGGCCTGCTCTGTTCTCCCGATGGACATTCCGCCCCTGATCGGCCCAAAAGTGCGTCGCCCACCGGAAAATGCCCGTTATGCCAGATTACCAGTCCAGCCCTGAATGCAGTAATCCAACTACCTGCTGTGATTATTGGACTTAAAAAGAATCTAAGTAGTTGTAATATAGAAACTGCATTAAGATACATTAGTTTTTTACTGTGTAATGTTACTGAAAATTCCTTATTTGTCATGCATGTTTCATGTTTTAATGTAAAAATCAAATGTATTATTAAAAAATAAACTGAAATTTTCATTCCATTTAAATTCTACTTCCTGAAATTCAGTTTTTGAAATCTTTTTGATTCTTCAATTCAAATTCAATCCAAATTCAGGAATTTAATTTGAATTGAATCTGCATTCTTCATTTAATTCTGAATAATGCACAATCCTGCTAAATACTATTAACTTTATTTTGGTAATTCTCCTGTTATCAGACACTTTCGCTCACAGAATAAATTAATAATGACTGACTAATAGTGCATTTCTACAATGGAGATTGTAACTGTAAACTACTGCTTTCTGTGACGCTGCATCCTCACCACTAGTTGTTAGTATAACATTGCCTCAGTCAATGGCTTGAGTTTGGGGCAGGACAACCCGGGAAGAGAGTTAAACTATCCTAAGGGGAAAAAACTGCCACTGAGTTACCCACTAATGGATAAAATCCAAGAATACTTCTGAAATTGATTTCATTGTCTCCTGGCCAACATAATTACTGAATGAACCTATTCTGCTCCAAGAACTCCAGTCCTGAGCACAATCTTGGCAAAAGCTGCTACAGCAACCCCTCTGGCCTTCAATCAGGAGAGATGGCCTGTTCAGGATGAAATAGTAGGCTTGCCTCTCTGAAGACCATGTTTCAAATTGTAAGCGCAGTCATCTACTGTGTGGTACAGCCTGTAAACTCCTGCATCCTGTAAATTGAATATGTTCAGGGATTATGGTAAATCAATGTAGCACAGGTTGCGGTTTTGCTTTGTGGTCTAGTTGCTGAAGATAACTTTTTGAAATTGGTGTTTGGTAAAATAAGTACAGTACGCAGCTACTTAGAGGGATAATTCACCCAAAAATGAAAGTTCTCTCATCATTTACCTACCCTCATGCCATCCCAGATGTGTATGACTTTCTTTCTTCAGCAGAACACAAATTATGATTTTTAGACGAATATCTCTGCTCTGTAGGCCCAAACAATGCAAGTGAATGGGTGCCAAAACTGTTATGCTCCAAAAAGTAGTCATTTTTATTTGTATAGCGCTTTTCACAACACGCATCATTTCAAAGGAGCTTTACAGAAATCTTGCATTAACAGAGCATGAAAACTGTAATATCTATAAAGTCTTAGATTCATCATAGTGTAGTTTAAATATGATTGTAATTTGTGCATAAAAATAAATAATTAAATCATAATTGTATTTATAACCCCAGTGAGCAAGCCGAAGGCGACTGTGGCAAGGAACACAAACTTGGGAGAAACCAGGCTCACTGTGGGGGCCAGTTCCCCTCTGGCTAACATCATGAATATAAAACCAATATTAGTTATTTATGTGCAGTGCAGGGCATGGTTTAAAATTAGTCAACTAAGTATTACATAGTTTGTATGAACTATAAGATTAATGACTAATGTCTTACATTAGTTTCACATTGATGCATTGTCCTTTGCTAGTTGGCCGATGAAGGCTTTTGTTGACAAATAATTGAAAGTCTATGTATTCCATTTTAAGAGTGTAGTCCATCATTAGACCGAGGTGATGCAGGCAGAGATCAGTGAGGTGCATCGCAGTTCAACCAGTAGGTCATTTCAGTGAGGTCTATCCTAAATCCAAAGTTCAGTCAGAGGCATATTAAGTATCCCATGTCTTATGGTTGGAGGTGGCATTAGTTCATCCCCTGAGGTTAATCGTAATAGACTGAAGTGATGTCTGGCTGGCACTGGCTGCATTTAGTCATCATCACTCAGAGACACATAGCAGAACAGCTCTGAGACAGGGAAATAAATAAAATAACATTAGCATAGATGCCATTAAATGTTTTGCAGAAATATAGATCATGATCAATGTTTCTGGTTCTGACAGACCAAACTAAAGGAGCCTAATTCTGAGTTGATGGATAAATTAGGTGTATGCCTGGCTAAATAGATGAGTCTTTAGTCTAGACGTAAACTGAGGGAGTATGTCTGCATCTTGAACAGTGTTAGGGAAACTTTTTCATAGTTTAGGAGCCAAATAGGAAAATTATCTACCTCCTATTGTGGATTTTGATGTTCTAGGATCTAACTGGCTAAAAGTTTGCAATCGTAATGAACGTGATGGAATATAGTGTGGTAGAAGGTCACTTAAGTACTGCGGAGCTAGACCATTCAAAGCTTTGTACGTAGTTAATTAATACAAAATTGAACAGGTAGCCAATGTAATGATGATAAAATGGGGCTAATATGATCATATTTCTTGGTTCTCGTCAGCACTCTGGCTGCTGCATTTTGAAACAATTGAAGTTTATTTATTGAACTTGCTGGACATCCTCCCAGTAATGCATTACAATAATCTAGTATTGAGGTCAGATTTCTTAATTGTATCTGACAGTCATATTAAGCATTATTAGTTCAAAAGACTTAAACATATCATGTCCTCTGAATAATACCAAAATCGTCACTGTAAATTGCAGCAACACCTCCTCCTCGACCCTTCAGGCAAGGCTCATGTTTATAACAATAACCTGGGGGAGTAGATTCATTTAAACTATTATATTCATCCGGTTTTAGACAGGTTTTTGTCAAACAGAGCGCATCCAATCTATGATCTGTAATAATTTAATTTACAATTAGTGCTTTGGTTGAAAGAGATCTCATGTTTAGTAGCTCTACCTTAATATGATGTTTATCTGAACTTTTTTTCTGAATGTTATTTTTGTTATGTTATGTAAGTTTACCTGTTATGTAAGTTATGTAAGTTTTTTCTAAATGATTTAAGGAGGGGTTTGTGTTTGGTAGTTTGGGCAACAGACACAGTCTCTGTGTGATATATAGGTGATACAGTCTCTATGTGCTGTTGTTTATGTGACCTGTGTGACATCTCACGGCAGCTAGAAGACGTTCGGATTAACCAGTTTGTCTGCTTCCTGACCTGGGCCCAGGTCAGTCAAATACAATCACTATTAAGAATATGAGCCAAATTACTAGAGAGGAGAGCGGCACCTTCCCTGGAGGGATGGAGTCCATCTCTTTTTAGCAGGTCAGGTCTACACCACAAACTCTTCCAATTGTCTATAAATCCTATGCTATTCTTCAGACACCACTCAGACATCCAGCCGTTCAGTGACACTAATCTTCTATAAACCTTGTAACTATGATTAGCAGGGAGGGAGCCAGAGCATATTATAGTGTTTGACATCATTTTTTGCAAGTTCACACACCTCTTTAACATTATCTTTAGTGATCTCCAACTGGCAAAGCCAGACATCATTAGTGCCGACATGAATACAAATTTTAGAAAATATACGTTAAGCATTAGCCAGCATGTTTTTTTTTATTTGAAAAAACAGTAGATAATCTGATGTCAGATGCTCTGGCACCGGAAATGCATTTAACAATAGTGGCTGGAGTCTCTATTTCCACGTTCTTTCAATAGAATCTCCTATAACCAAGGGCTCTTTCAACATGATTCTCAGTGGGTGCATCACTGAGTGGAGAGAATCGATTGGAAACCCAAACAAGAATGGGAGAGTGGTGTCACTTTGTCACCCAAACATTCGGATGAATATCTGATTAACCTTCTCCAACCCTCACTGCTGATGAAAGAATTTCTAGTAAACATGTGGCATGGAATCCAGGAAGCACTAATATGAGCGGATGCCATGACTTACCGCAATTGTTTGTTGTTGTTGTTTTTGTTGTTGTTATGGTTGTTCTTGAGCTTCAAGGGTTTGAGATCAATGTGATTCCCTCACACAATGGTTTGCGGTTGTTGTGTTAGATCCTGATCAGCAGATGTTTGAGATAGATGCAATAATCCATGCAAAACACAGAGGAGAAAACGAATGCATGCAATCGAAATGCGAGATGCAGACAAGCGGAAAAAGAAAAAGAAAGAAAATGGGTGAGTACGGTAATATACACGCAGTTGAAACAGCAGAAAAGCTAAAAAATGTAGCACGCGGTAAAATGGCAAAGGATAAAAAATGAGTGGGTGGGTCGTTGTCCATTTCTGCATATCATGGCCCCCTTCGGCATAATGTGGTAGCATTTTGCGGCCCTCTTCAGCCAGTTGCGGCCCATTTCAGCTTATCGCCACCCGTTCGGCGATACAGCTCCAGTGCTTTAATCCATTTCTTCCAAAGCAATATGATAGGTGTTTGTTAGAAACAGATCAAAAGTCCTTTTTTCATAGGGGTGATATGCATGAAGAATGTGAACCACCAAAAACACAAGAAAAGGACTTGAACATTTATTTGTTTCTCACCCAGACCTATCATATCTCTTCTGAAGACATTGATTTAACCACTGAAATCTTATGGATTACTTTTATGCTGATTTATGTGATTTTTTGAGCTTTAAAGTTTTGGCACCCATTCACTTGCCTTGTATGGACCAAAAGAGCTGAGAAACTCTTCTAAAAATCTTCATTTGAGTTTTGCCGATGAAAGTAAGTCATACACATCTGGGATGGTATACAGGTGAGGAATTAATGAGATAATTTACATTTTTGGGTGAACTATACCTTTAATAATATATGTGGGGATAAATGGACCATCTATTTCTAAGAGGTAACTCTGCACAAAAATGCTTTGATTATATACTTACCCTTGTGTCGTTCCAACCAGTATTACTTATTTTCTTCCGTGGAACACAAAAGGAGATGTTAGGGACTGACAGCCTTAGTCACCATTCACTTTCATAGAATGGAAAAAGAGGCAATGAAAATAATGAATGAGACTGACTGATTCTTCCTAACATCTCCTTTTGTTTGTAAAATGCAAACGGGGATAGAACAATGTTGGGGGGAAGGAAAATTATGAAGGCATTTTCATTTTATCTAAGTTACAAAGGTCATTCCATTATCAGAAGACGAAGCCTTGTCTCCAGTAATTTTCATACTTTTGTGTACCAGTGCACTCTGGGAAGTAGAGGCACTTTCTATTTCAATGTGTGATGACACATGCATGGAAAGCTGCATAACAAGTTCATATACAAAAAAAAAGGTTCTTCTGATTTCTGCTTGACTGTCCACCATTACTACAATGTGTCTCCTTATAGTAAACAATTACAAGCAAAACATCTGGTATTGAAAACTTGCTCAATTACTCACTAAAGTCAAAAGCATGCAAATTAATGTTGCATTCAGTGGGCGCAATTCATTCTTAGTGACCATCCCCCACCACCCCCACCCCCACATATGGTTTCACAGTTTAATGCGTTTCATATAATCTGAGGGATTTCAAATTAAATGCCATCCAACTGGAAAACTGTGCCTCCCTGATCTATGAACTTAGGATGTATGAAATGTAAATAGCAAATGTAAGTTCAACTGTTGAGCGGTTCATCACAGTGCAAGATGTGTTCTTTAAAGTCAGACTGAAAGCCACAAGGGGGTTGAAGCTAATATGTCATGTCACAACGATCTGTGAACATCCTTTCTCTGGCAAATCTCATCCTTTAAATGCCAAAACATTTAGCCAAGAAACTCTAGTCACTTTGTAGTTACTTTTTAAATCCAATAGAGGCATTGTAACCATTCATACATATCTAGGCTGTCAACATATTCTCCTCAATATACTACTTCATGTATATATATATTTCATATACTCCTTACTTATTGTATTGCATATTGTGTATTCTATATTGTGTGTATTGTATATAATTATCGTGTTGTGTAAGTATGTGTACATTTGATATGTAAATTGTGTTGTGTAAGTATGTTGTTTATTGTAATTGGTATATGTCTCGTCACTGTCATGACTGCTATGTTGCTCGGAACTGCACACAAGAATTTCACCTACTGTTGCACTTGTGTACATGGTAGTGTGACAATAAAGTGATTTGATTTGATTTATTATGACATCATATGCATTTTTTTATATAGCATTTGCACATGACTTCATTGGCTCAGGCCTATAACATCAGAAAGTACACACAGCAGTTTTACCACATGACAGATTATTGTAATACTGTAACATTATTGGCATAGCACATAGCAGTCAAAGCAAGAGGAACCCACAAGCTAAGCAGCTTAAAAGTTTCCATTTATATAACACAGGGGACCTTTTTGGTTTTTAGGCCAAATATCAGGCAACCCCAGTTGTTGTGGGCGTAGGCAAAATTAAATTACTTTGAAATAAATCAAATTATTTGCCGAGTTGCATAATTCCAAATAGCTGCAAATGTTTTTTTGCTTTATGGTTTATATATGCAGCGGCCCCAAACGTAACAATACAACATATGAATGTCATTGCATTGGTTTGATATTTTGTCCAAGTGTCCAAATACTGGGGTACTGGGGTCATTGTACTGTATGCACTCATGTAAAAGGTAGGTAAGTGATGAATGTTCATAGAGGCACGAAAACAACAAATGCCAGAAAACCCTCTCTTAAAGGAATATTGTGGCTTATATACAAATGAACAAAAAAATTTAATGGGTCGATGGGGCAAACATACACCACAGATGCTGTTGATAGAGCTTAACTTGTATTCAACACAGAACATTTCTTTAAACCAACATCCAATCTCTGTTTCTTTCTTTCAATCTCCTTCTTACACCTTAAACAAGTGTCTGGAGGGATACTGTGCTTGAATGAGACATCCGTCCACACAAAGTGACCGTGATCTCTCACACTGGCACAGAAATGTCCATCTCTGCCTGATTCCCAGACGTACAATACGGTGCGCATGATTATCCCACCCAGTATGAACATACTAATCCGATTTGAGAAATACAGGAACTATTAGACTGTGAATATGTTGGATAAGAGTGCAGGGGGTGTGAGAGACACGTGCCAGACAATCTCCATCATGGGAGGGATCACGGTTCGCAGCGAGAAGACACTCTGAAATCTGCCCTAGTACACACCTCCTGCTATTACTGCTAACTGGGATATGAGAGAAAGAAAGAGTGTGTGTATTCTGAGCATGCACACACATACATGCTTACCCACTACTCTGAGCATGTTCAGCAATCTCTGTGCATATTCTGATAATCCTGCACTGTATATCAGCGGTTCTCAACTGGTGGATCGTAACCAAGGTACTGATAGGGGACAGCAAGTTTATGTTAAAGTTTGTGTGTCCAATCAAACTCTTCTGTAATTTGGCACAAATTCATAACAATTAGGCAGATGCCAACATTCTGTCATCCTTGGAAACCATAAACAAAATTATGCAAAGTAAAAGAAAATACAGCCCAGACTATGCTAAATATGGGGTCATAGTAAATGATAATAATAACAGGATTTATGCCAAACACAATGTGTTTTGTGCTTTGAACTATTGGCTAAAAAATCTGGGTCTTAGAGATAGTTCACCCAGAAATGTAAATTCTCTTATCATTAACAACCTCAGTTAACCTCTGATGACTTTCTTTCTTCTGCAGAACACAAACAGATTTTCTGAGGATTATCTCAGTTCTGTAGGTCCATACAATGCAAGTGAATGGTGTCCAAAACTTTGAATATCTAAAAATCACATAAAGGCAGCATAAAAGTAATCCATAGGACTCCAGTGGTTAAATCCATGACTTCAGAAGTAATTTAATAGGGTTGGGTGAGAAACAGATCAAGTCGTAATACATTTTACTATAAAATGCCCCTTTAAATACCACATTCCTCTTTTGTTATTTAAAAATGTTCAAGTGGGATAAAATCAGAAAGCTTCAATACTTTTTGGAGCAAAATCCAACACCAAGGAGCAGCATAACTAAAAGCAGTCTTACTAAATTCAGTCGTTATACGTGGGATATTTAGGGCCAGAATGTTAACGGAGCGGAGATTGTAAATGGAATGATTCCAGTTCAACAAACTAGTAAGATAACTGGGTAAATTACCATTAATGACTTTATAAATAAAAATATGCCAGTGAAACCATCTACGGAGACCTAAAGAGCTAAAACCAGTCGCCTCATAAAGACGACAGTGATGAGTGCGTGACTTGGCATTAGTAATAAACCGTAATGCACCATGGTAGACTGTGTCGAGTGTATGCAGCAATTTAATCCACCACTGAAAGTGTCCAATAACAGGTCGGATACTGAGATTAAGTTGTGTCGAAATTTCTGTAATTACGAGATGGCAACTCTGAGGTTCTACGCTGAGCCATTGATGTCCTGAAAACTCCTGATAACAGCTTAAATTTGTTTCACTACATTAATACATTTATTCACTTTGATGTGTTGTTGAAAAATGTTTAAGAACAAAGAAAACGTTCCAGGTAACGACGGCATGATAAGATGCAGTGGCGATTTCTCAGGGCCAGTAAAGCCTTCTCTGCTGGTGTAACATGACAAATAAATAAATATTTTTCAACCTTTCATTCTCAATCACCTTTTAGCCTATGTATTTTTAATCGCTTTCCACTCTTAATTCATCTACAAACAAATAGAGAAAAACAAAAAGTATATCCAGTCAGAATTTATTCCTTGATTCTTACAAGCAAAGTGTGACAACTGTTTCACAAATCGCATGCCTGCAGTCGAGCTCATAGCGGAAGCAGCGCGTGAGTCTGAGCTCCACCACCTCAGGCCTTCAGAATTTCCACAGAAGCCCTCAACAGTGCAAATTAATGAGCAAATAAAGTCCGATTGTCAGATTCATCAGCCAATCAGATTGATTTATTTGTTCTTGGTGGGTGTGGTCTTTAGGATATTTCCTGGCCGAGGCCTTCTAGCTGGCCTTGAGTGATTTGAAAGCGAAGAGCACGAGATTTTGCTGACAGTCCGCTTTCACTGCCACATCACCATTGAGAAAGATATGGCAAGTGCAATTAGCTTTTAATAAACCCAGCATTACATGTCGTTTTATACTAGTAAGAAATAAATTAGAGAGATTTACAATTCAATTCTTACTAGTGATAAATCCAATTAGAGAGCTATACAATTGAATTGTAACTAAAAAGAATTAGGATTAGAGAGCTCTGTAATTGAATCGTTACTAGTAAGAATTAGGATTAGAGAGCTCTGTAATTCAATTGGTACTAGTAAGAATTAGGATTAGAGAACTCTGTAATTCAATCGTTACTAGAAAGAATTAGGATTAGAGAGCTCTGTAATTGAATCGTTACTAGTAAGAATTAGGATTAGAGAGCTCTGTAATTGAATCGTTACTAGTAAGAATTAGGATTAGAGAGCTCTGTAATTGAATCGTTACTAGTAAGAATTAGGATTAGAGATCTGTAATTGAATCGTTACTAGAAAGAATTAGGATTAGAGAGCTCTGTAATTGAATTGTTACTAAAAAGAATTAGGATTAGAGAGCTCTGTAATTGAATCGTTACTAGTAAGAATTAGGATTAGAGAGCTCTGTAATTCAATCGTTACTAGAAAGAATTAGGATTAGAGAGCTCTGTAATTGAATCGTTACTAGTAAGAATTAGGATTAGAGAGCTCTGTAATTGAATCGTTACTAATAAGAATTAGGATTAGAGATCTGTAATTGAATCGTTACTAGTAAGAATTAGGATTAGAGAGCTCTGTAATTCAATCGTTACTAGAAAGAATTAGGATTAGAGAGCTCTGTAATTGAATCGTTACTAATAAGAATTAGGATTAGAGATCTGTAATTGAATCATTACTAGTAAGAATTAGGATTAGAGAGCTCTGTAATTCAATCGTTACTAGAAAGAATTAGGATTAGAGAGCTCTGTAATTGAATCGTTACTAAAAAGAATTAGGATTAGAGATCTGTAATTGAATCGTTACTAGTAAGAATTAGGATTAGAGAGCTCTGTAATTCAATCGTTACTAGAAAGAATTAGGATTAGAGAGCTCTGTAATTGAATCGTTACTAAAAAGAATTAGGATTAGAGATCTGTAATTGAATCATTACTAGTAAGAATTAGGATTAGAGAGCTCTGTAATTCAATCGTTACTAGAAAGAATTAGGATTAGAGAGCTCTGTAATTGAATCGTTACTAAAAAGAATTAGGATTAGAGATCTGTAATTGAATCATTACTAGTCAGAATTAGGATTAGAGATCTGTAATTCAATCGTTACTAGTAAGAATTAGGATTAGAGGGCTCTGTAATTGAATCGTTACTACTAAGAATTAGGATTAGAGAGCTCTGTAATTGAATCGTTACTAGTAAGAATTAGGATTAGAGAGCTCTGTAATTGAATCGTTACTAGTAAGAATTAGGATTAGAGGGCTCTGTAATTGAATCGTTACTACTAAGAATTAGGATTAGAGAGCTCTGTAATTCAATCGTTACTAGTAAGAATTAGGATTAGAGAGCTCTGTAATTGAATCGTTACTAGTCAGAATTAGGATTAGAGAGCTCTGTAATTCAATCGTTACTAGTAAGAATTAGGATTAGAGAGCTCTGTAATTGAATCGTTACTAGTCAGAATTAGGATTAGAGAGCTCTGTAATTGAATCGTTACTAGTCAGAATTAGGATTAGAGAGCTCTGTAATTGAATCGTTACTAGTCAGAATTAGGATTAGAGGGCTCTGTAATTGAATCGTTACTAGTAAGAATTAGGATTAGAGAGCTCTGTAATTGAATCGTTACTAGTAAGAATTAGGATTAGAGAGCTCTGTAATTGAATCGTTACTAGTCAGAATTAGGTTTAGAGAGCTCTGTAATTGAATCGTTACTAGTAAGAATTAGGATTAGAGAGCTCTGTAATTGAATCGTTGCTAGTAAGAATTAGGATTAGAGAGCTCTGTAATTGAATCGTTGCTAGTAAGAATTAGGATTAGAGAGCTCTGTAATTGAATCGTTGCTAGTAAGAATTAGGATTAGAGAGCTCTGTAATTGAATCGTTGCTAGTGAGAATTAGGATTAGAGAGCTCTGTAACTGAATCGTTGCTAGTGAGAATTAGGATTAGAGAGCTCTGTAATTGAATCGTTACTAGTAAGAATTAGGATTAGAGAGCTCTGTAATTGAATCGTTGCTAGTGAGAATTAGGATTAGAGAGCTCTGTAATTGAATCGTTACTAGTAAGAATTAGGATTAGAGAGCTCTGTAATTGAATCGTTGCTAGTAAGAATTAGGATTAGAGAGCTCTGTAATTGAATAGTTGCTAGTGAGAATTAGGATTAGAGAGCTCTGTAATTGAATCGTTGCTAGTGAGAATTAGGATTAGAGAGCTCTGTAATCGAATCGTTACTAGACAGAATTAGGATTAGAGAGCTCTGTAATTGAATCGTTGCTAGTGAGAATTAGGATTAGAGAGCTCTGTAATTGAATCGTTACTAGTAAGAATTAGGATTAGGGAGCTCTGTAATTGAATCGTTGCTAGTGAGAATTAGGATTAGAGAGCTCTGTAATTGAATCGTTACTAGAAAGAATTAGGATTAGAGAGCTCTGTAATTGTTACTAGTAAGAATTAGGATTAGAGAGCTCTGTAATTAAATTGTTACAAGTAAGAATTAGGATTAGAGAGCTCTGTAATTGAATTGTTACAAGTAAGAATTAGGATTAGAGAGCTCTGTAATTAAATTGTTACAAGTAAGAATTAGGATTAGAGAGCTCTGTAATTAAATTGTTACTAGTAAGAATTAGGATTAGAGAGCTCTGTAATTGAATTGTTACTAGTAAGAATTAGGATTAGAGAGCTCTGTAATTGAATCGTTGCTAGTGAGAATTAGGATTAGAGAGCTCTGTAATTGAATCGTTACTAGAAAGAATTAGGATTAGAGAGCTCTGTAATTGTTACTAGTAAGAATTAGGATTAGAGAGCTCTGTAATTGAATCGTTGCTAGTAAGAATTAGGATTAGAGAGCTCTGTAATTGAATCGTTACTAGTAAGAATTAGGATTAGAGAGCTCTGTAATTAAATTGGTACAAGTAAGAATTAGGATTAGAGAACTCTGTAATTAAATTGTTACAAGTAAGAATTAGGATTAGAGAGCTCTGTAATTGAATTGTTACAAGTAAGAATTAGGATTAGAGAGCTCTGTAATTAAATTGTTACAAGTAAGAATTAGGATTAGAGAGCTCTGTAATTAAATTGTTACTAGTAAGAATTAGGATTAGAGAGCTCTGTTATTGATACTAGTAAGAATTAGGATTAGAGAGCTCTGTTATTGATACTAGTAAGAATTAGGATTAGAGAGCTCTGTTATTGTTATTAGTAAGAATTAGGATTAGAGAGCTCTGTTATTGATACTAGTAAGAATTAGGATTAGAGAGCTCTGTTATTAAATTGTTACAAGTAAGAATTAGGATTAGAGAGCTCTGTAATTAAATTGTTACAAGTAAGAATTAGGATTAGAGAGCTCTGTAATTAAATTGTTACTAGTAAGAATTAGGATTAGAGAGCTCTGTAATTGTTACTAGTAAGAATTAGGATTAGAGAGCTCTGTAATTGAATCGTTACTAGTGAGAATTAGGATTAGAGAGCTCTGTAATTGAATCGTTACTAGTAAGAATTAGGATTAGAGAGCTCTGTAATTAAATTGGTACAAGTAAGAATTAGGATTAGAGAACTCTGTAATTGAATTGTTACAAGTAAGAATTAGGATTAGAGAGCTCTGTAATTAAATTGTTACAAGTAAGAATTAGGATTAGAGAGCTCTGTAATTGAATTGTTACAAGTAAGAATTAGGATTAGAGAGCTCTGTAATTAAATTGTTACTAGTAAGAATTAGGATTAGAGAGCTCTGTTATTGATACTAGTAAGAATTAGGATTAGAGAGCTCTGTTATTGATACTAGTAAGAATTAGGATTAGAGAGCTCTGTTATTGTTATTAGTAAGAATTAGGATTAGAGAGCTCTGTTATTGATACTAGTAAGAATTAGGATTAGAGAGCTCTGTAACTGAATTGTTACTAGTAAGAATTAGGATTAGAGAGCTCTGTAATTGAATCGTTGCTAGTGAGAATTAGGATTAGAGAGCTCTGTAATTGAATCGTTACTAGAAAGAATTAGGATTAGAGAGCTCTGTAATTGAATCGTTACTAGAAAGAATTAGGATTAGAGAGCTCTGTAATCGAATCGTTACTAGAAAGAATTAGGATTAGAGAGCTCTGTAATTGAATCGTTGCTAGAAAGAATTAGGATTAGAGAGTTCTGTAATTGTTACTAGTAAGAATTAGGATTAGAGAGCTCTGTAATTGAATTGTTACTAGTAAGAATTAGGATTAGAGAGCTCTGTAATTGAATTGTTACTAGTAAGAATTAGGATTAGAGAGCTCTGTAATTAAATTGTTACAAGTAAGAATTAGGATTAGAGAGCTCTGTAATTAAATTGTTACAAGTAAGAATTAGGATTAGAGAGCTCTGTAATTGAATCGTTACTAGAAAGAATTAGGATTAGAGAGCTCTGTAATTGTTACTAGTAAGAATTAGGATTAGAGAGCTCTGTAATTTAATTGTTACTAGTAAGAATTAGGATTAGAGAGCTCTGTAATTAAATTGTTACAAGTAAGAATTAGGATTAGAGAGCTCTGTAATTGAATTGTTACAAGTAAGAATTAGGATTAGAGAGCTCTGTTATTGTTACTAGTAAGAATTAGGATTAGAGAGCTCTGTAATTTAATTGTTACTAGTAAGAATTAGGATTAGAGAGCTCTGTAATTAAATTGTTACAAGTAAGAATTAGGATTAGAGAGCTCTGTAATTGAATTGTTACAAGTAAGAATTAGGATTAGAGAGCTCTGTAATTAAATTGTTACAAGTAAGAATTAGGATTAGAGAGCTCTGTAATTGAATTGTTACAAGTAAGAATTAGGATTAGAGAACTCTGTAATTAAATTGTTACAAGTAAGAATTAGGATTAGAGATCTCTGTAATTAAATTGTTACTAGTAAGAATTAGGATTAGAGAGCTCTGTTATTGATACTAGTAAGAATTAGGATTAGAGAGCTCTGTTATTGATACTAGTAAGAATTAGGATTAGAGAGCTCTGTTATTGTTATTAGTAAGAATTAGGATTAGAGAGCTCTGTTATTGATACTAGTAAGAATTAGGATTAGAGAGCTCTGTTATTGATACTAGTAAGAATTAGGATTAGAGAGCTCTGTAATTAAATTGTTACAAGTAAGAATTAGGATTAGAGAGCTCTGTAATTGATACTAGTAAGAATTAGGATTAGAGAGCTCTGTTATTGATACTAGTAAGAATTAGGATTAGAGAGCTCTGTTATTGATACTAGTAAGAATTAGGATTAGAGAGCTCTGTTATTGTTACTAGTAAGAATTAGGATTAGAGAGCTCTGTTATTGATACTAGTAAGAATTAGGATTAGAGAGCTCTGTTATTGATACTAGTAAGAATTAGGATTAGAGAGCTCTGTTATTGTTATTAGTAAGAATTAGGATTAGAGAGCTCTGTTATTAAATTGTTACTAGTAAGAATTAGGATTAGAGAGCTCTGTTATTGTTACTAGTAAGAATTAGGATTAGAGAGCTCTGTTATTGATACTAGTAAGAATTAGGATTAGAGAGCTCTGTTATTGATACTAGTAAGAATTAGGATTAGAGAGCTCTGTTATTGTTATTAGTAAGAATTAGGATTAGAGAGCTCTGTTATTGTTACTAGTAAGAATTAGGATTAGAAAGCTCTGTTATTGATACTAGTAAGAATTAGGATTAGAGAGCTCTGTTATTGATATTAGTAAGAATTAGGATTAGAGAGCTCTGTTATTGTTACTAGTAAGAATTAGGATTAGAGAGCTCTGTTATTGTTACTAGTAAGAATTAGGATTAGAGAGCTCTGTTATTGTTACTAGTAAGAATTAGGATTAGAGAGCTCTGTTATTGTTACTAGTAAGAATTAGGATTAGAGAGCTCTGTTATTGTTATTAGTAAGAATTAGGATTAGAGAGCTCTGTTATTAAATTGTTACTAGTAAGAATTAGGATTAGAGAGCTCTGTTATTGTTACTAGTAAGAATTAGGATTAGAGAGCTCTGTTATTGATACTAGTAAGAATTAGGATTAGAGAGCTCTGTTATTGATACTAGTAAGAATTAGGATTAGAGAGCTCTGTTATTGTTATTAGTAAGAATTAGGATTAGAGAGCTCTGTTATTGTTACTAGTAAGAATTAGGATTAGAAAGCTCTGTTATTGATACTAGTAAGAATTAGGATTAGAGAGCTCTGTTATTGATATTAGTAAGAATTAGGATTAGAGAGCTCTGTTATTGTTACTAGTAAGAATTAGGATTAGAGAGCTCTGTTATTGTTACTAGTAAGAATTAGGATTAGAAAGCTCTGTTATTGATATTAGTAAGAATTAGGATTAGAGAGCTCTGTTATTGTTACTAGTAAGAATTAGGATTAGAGAGCTCTGTTATTGATACTAGTAAGAATTAGGATTAGAGAGCTCTGTTATTGATATTAGTAAGAATTAGGATTAGAGAGCTCTGTTATTGATATTAGTAAGAATTAGGATTAGAGAGCTCTGTTATTGTTACTAGTAAGAATTAGGATTAGAGAGCTCTGTTATTGATATTAGTAAGAATTAGGATTAGAGAGCTCTGTTATTGTTACTAGTAAGAATTAGGATTAGAGAGCTCTGTTATTGTTACTAGTAAGAATTAAATTGCAGAGCTTTTTATTTAAATTACAGAGCTCTGCAATATAATATATATTTTATGTGATTTGTTACTAGTAAGCATTAGGAATGCTGAGCTCTGTAATTGGAATTTTCACTAGTAAAAACTCAGTTAGAGAGATCTGTAATTGCAAATCTTACTAGTAAAAATGCAATTGTAGAACTCTCTAATTGGAATATTTACTAGTAAGAATTTAGTTGTAGAGTTCTCTAATTTATTAATTACTAGTAAAAATGTAATTAACGCTGTGAACATTAAAATATAATTTGGCTTTGCATAGAAAGAGATCCTTATGGATTTACAAACACAAGATATTTTGCATGACCGTGTGATTGCTTAATTTATTAAACAGGAAAGGAGGACTGATTATCACTTCAAAAATTGGTAAGTTCTTTTTGCATTGTTATACCAACATCAGGAGATTTCTAGGTGTAAATTTGGCTGCTTGAGCATTCAGTGTTGGATCAAGTTTTGAAAAGAAGTGCTGCGTTCCATTTAACTCGGAGAGTTGGATTTTCCAACTTTCTACTAGGAAAAGTGCAATGGAATGCATTTTGAAGTCAGGATTACAACTTTTAGGCTCATGTAGAAATTATCAACTCCGACTTCTCAACTCCGAGGATGCTGCCATATTGGTTCTATTCACATGACGTCATGACTGTCAAGTAGGAGCTTATTACGAGTTCTATGAAGATGTGAACGTTTTTTACAAGTCGGAATCTCTGTATTACGGTAATTCCAACATGGCGTGAATGTACCACAAGCAAGTGGCGCTAGACTGGTCATGTGATCTCAACATGGCAGCCCCCATAAGGGAACCCTCCCCATGTAGATTCAACAGCTTTAAAGTTCACTAATAATGTTACTGATATGACTGGTGTCTTCACTTTATGTTAGTGTTCATGATTTTATAATAAGCAATTCAATAATATTGCTTATTCTTTAAAAGTGAAACTTGTTTATAAGGGGGAAAAATGACTGAGTGCACCTTTAAATACTCATCTGTTTCTCACCCACACATATCCTATCATTTCTGAAGACATGGATTTAATTACTGGATATTCTTTTTGGAGCTTCAAAGTTCTGGTCACCATTCACTTGCATTGTACAGACCTATAGAGCTGATATATTCTTCTAAAAATCTTTTTTTGTGTTCTGCAGAAGAAAAATTGTATACACATGTGGGATGCATGAGGGTGGGTAAATGGTGAGGGAATTTCCATTTTGGGGTGAACTACTCCTTTAAGGGTTGAGAACCACAGATATAAGTTATTAAATCATACTAACATTGCCAAGTTTAAAAGCTGATACAATACAGTGTATTGTAAAGTGTCCACATGTAAACACATGTGTCCATGGTAAATGGATTGCTGCAAATGTCACTACATTGCTACAGTGATACTTGCTCACATTCCAACACACAGTGCCACACACTAAGAGCTTAAAGTTTTTTTCTTAAGGCAACACAGAAGCTGCATATTATTGGCTGAAGTTGCCAGGCAAACCAGAACTAGGTCAATGTTAAGGGTCATAGTTCAAGTGCTGGGTGAGTCTTTACAGTAAATAAAACCAATCAAGCACAGCTCAGAGGAGGGATCAGGATGGACAAATAAGCAAGGGCTAGATGGAGACTGGAGGATATTGAAAAGACCGGTTTAGACCAGAATGAATGTCCGTGCTGGTAAGTGTGGTGGTTAGTGCTGGTTTGGTGTTGGTGAAAAGCCTCCACAATACAGCATCCCAGCCATGCTGGCCTTTTAAACGGGGAATTCTTATATTAAGGCTCTTTTCCGTTCCTCGTGGAAGATGAGGTACAGTAGTTTGACTCTGCTGTTTGTGGGAATCAACAGGCTTCTGCTTAAGAAACATGAATCAATGTCACGACCGACAAAAGGCCGAGAGCCACTCCCGCGCCCGCCGCGGCGCCTCTCGATCCCCGGCGCGTCCAGAAGTGATAGTAATGTAATTAGAGAATGTGTTGAAGGTGCGAGAAAAGTGACAGGTGAAGTAGTGCCCTATTTACAGGGGGACTCCTTCCTCTTCTGCACAACAACCCAGACACACCAATGCAAGGGCGTTGAACGTGCCACTGCTGTCTGCATAGTGCACACTATGAACATTAGACTGGCTTTTGAGGAACATGGCAGTCCAATCACACATGTATTGCAGGCTATATAGCCTACAGTTACAATGTGATAGATAATGGGTGTTCTGTATATTCAGATACTCAATTATGACATTAAAATATAATCGGACACATTATTAACACATAGATGTGGGCTTACTTCTCATTAATTAAACTACACTTATAGGAGCACGAATGGATGGATGCACCTGAGTAAAACACGGCCAATTCCTCAGAACTAGAATTAAACTCATTGACATTAACTGGAACAAAAAGTCAAACTGTACAATATGCTATTCACCTGTTTTGAAAAACGGGTCTGTATCTGGATCATTTGGTCCTTCCTCAGCCGCCTCGGCAGAATTCATCATTGCAGAATAGCCTATGTGTTCCCACGGATGGACGACGATGATGGTGGTGGATTGAACGGATTTCAAACCTACGGATCTTTCAAATCTATGTGTGAAGAATACAAGAGCGCGTGGCCATCTCCATTTGTGAACGCTCGTATAGCGGATGATGATGATGATGATGATGTTGCGCGAGGTTCTGCGCTCAGCGATACTGTCACCAGCGCACTACCCGGCGCTATTGTTCAAAGCTGACCCACCTCTGCAAGGCAACCGCCGGGGAACCCCGATATAGAGATCCGTAAATAAAAACCGCTTAAGTGATGTTAATGCCGTTCTCGCAAAATCCCTTATTCGTTCGTTATCCGCTAGCCGTAGTAGGTACAGTATATTCCTCCATCCGTTGTATGTTTCGCACAACCCAGAGAATATAATGGCAGCGCTCCACTATACACGCTTGTTAGAGGTACCGCAAATTGCCTTCCACAACGGGCTCCCACTATTACAGATGAAATTAACAAAGTAGAGATAATGCAACCGTTATTTCTGAAACAGATAGTAGATCTGGCGCGCGAGACAGTCTCATCTTTATTGTGATGCAGCGTGCAGAACTGGACCAATCTGTTCTCCTGATGCGCTCAAGCGCTTCTTAATAATGGGGTGTGTGTGTGTATTTTCAAGAGGCCGGAGAACCCCTACCGTCACCATTCGGTACGGTCCTGTTTCAGGGATGCTTACAAATTAGAATACATGAATAGGCATTTATTATATAGGTACCAATGTAAAATTAAACAAACAACAAATATTTACAGAATAGCCTTTTTAAATTTTAATTAAAACATCCGCAAATATTACAAGAATAATGTTAAAGAGAAATGATGATAAAAACTATAACGTTAGGACTAATGTTGTACTTTAAAACTCTTTAAAGAAAGTAACAGCCTATATATTCTGTGAAGAAATTCAAGTTCTGTAAATAGACTCTCATAACGTAAATAAAGCAGAAGTAAATTTGCCAATACAGAAATCTGATTATATATGTTTGGCCATTTGTAGCTATAGTATTTTGAAATATGTTTCATGTGTGTAGGCCTACAAGTAATTATGTTCTTTTAGTTTTTTATATCAGTGAAAACCATATATGAACATATGTGTTTTGCATATATTGCTGTCAGATGTCAGTGTGGTTGTAATGATTGGTAATGCACGATGGTGAACGCATTATTATGTAGGCCTATACAGTATTTAGAAATTTTAGAATGATTGATCTGAGATTATGCAGTATTTTAGAACAGTATATAAATAACGGTAAATTCAGTTAGTTCTATATTGTTTTAGTTGGTGGGAATCTACCAATCAGCGCCCTTGTCAATCACCACGCCCCCTTAAGTATGAACATGAGAGTGTTTATTTTGAAATCAAATGCTTGAACTGGGGCACAATTGTTGTTTCTGGAAGTTACAAATTCCGGCCGGCTTTAACCAGGAAATTTAGTCTTCCTGTAATTCAGATTTTGTCCTGGCAGAATGTAACTACTATATCCATAAAAAACAAACAAAAAAAAACAGACGTAGGCCTACTGAATGACGCTGTATTAACATTATCTTGACTTGCAGGTTAATAATTGTTCTTGAGTATAACATAACTTCAACGACTAAGAAATGCATTCTTAGAGATATTACAGATTTAGACTATTGTACATGAAGAGAGAATGTGCTCGCAGATAGTTTATTACCGCCCTCGTGAGGAATTGTGGCGTCTTAGTAGAGGCGTCTACGACAGAGGCGTCAGTGGTTCTATTTGGAATCTTAAAAAGTATAATAGGTATTTAATATTATTTGATGTATTGACATCTTATCTAAACAGCCTCCTCACTGAATTCGACAAAATACACAGTGTTTAAGTAATCAGTCTAATTTTGCTATTCTTTACATTAACCTACCTGCTGGATTGATTTATATGGTTATTCTCTGTATAGGCCCCAGTTTAGACTCCTATAATGGCTCACACGCCAAGGCAAATGGTCATCCCTCCGGAACTGCCAGTTATTCTCATGCGGTTTACCGAGGATGCCATAAGAACCCAGCCGGAGGATATTACTGAATGGGCAGCACTGTAAGAATCACTTTGTAGACTCATTGAATCTGCTGAGAAATCAGAATGCAACTCTTTAACTCAAACCATCAAACATTCATGAGGATAAATCCATATTCTTAATAGTATGCAAGGAAAAGTTTGTGAGGGCAAGATGTTCTTTTCCAGGTACTTCAGAGCTCTGGTCCAGGGAAACCCTCTTCCTGTGAGAGAGGTGCTTCCCATGACTGATTCTGTGGACCTCAAACCGGAAATTCTCGCTGCCATGCATGCACAGGTGAGGTACTTCATAGATCAAGCCGCATGGTAGGCAGAAACATACAAAAACATCTCAAGACAAAATCACTATCCACAGACTCATAATCAGTGTTAGGTGTAACTGCAAAGTAATTAGTAACTGTAATCAAATCACGTTTTAGTCAAAAGTAGCATAAAAAATTACAGTTTAAGTTCATGTAATCAGGTTACAGTTACCAATGGCGTAGGTTTGGTTTGAATGTTGGTAGGGACATATTGCCAGGATAATATTAAAAATTTTATTATTAAGAAAATGCGAAAATGCTCATATAACAAGTCTAATTTTTTATCTCTTTGCATCACCATATTATAATATTAACTTTAAAATTAAGAATTGACCACTAGGGCTGCATGGAATGGAGGAGAAACGTGATATGCAATGAATTTGGATAATGTGACAGGGATATGCGATAACCCTAAGATCAATTGGTCAAAATCTAATGTTAAAATGTTTTTCAAGAAGATTTAACCCAATAAAATGAAATCCAAGCGACATGAAGTGACATTCTGTCAAATCCAGCATTAAACAAATGTAAATCCAAACAAAGGGACGGGGTAAATTAACAATTTACATGTGCAAAAGATATCACAAGATAAACAAATATGAGGAGAATGGAGCATTGACATGTTTCCCCACTTTCTGCTTTTCAACTCCCCTCACTTCCACATAATCTTTTCTCATACTGCTTATTTACATTTTTATCTGAAAAGGCCTCCTGAACAAAGTAGGCTTTAGGCTTAGCCTAAAAACACTTATTGGTAGTTATATTAGCATTTTAAAATCCTGAAATTAAATAAACTTGTCAACCTCAAGAGAGCACTCTTGAAAAAGCAGAATCCTCCATTGGGCAGCATGCAAAACTCAGAAAATGTTTTACTTTTAGACATGAAACATTTGTACACGAAAATTATACTTGTTAAAATCTATTAATGTCCAGGACTGGACGTAAGATGCCAATGGAAATCCACCTGTTTAATCTCAAGAAAATGATTTGTAAAAAAATGTTACAAACGACTGTGATTCTGAACAGCGTTGAGAAAAGTAACAGGTGTCACATGACAACACCGTATATACGTTGCTTCAGAAGAGGGAGGACAATAATTTACATGTAAGTAATTATACTAAGGACCTTTAATGATTATTAAAATATAAATAAATACATAGTATTATGTTATAGTATTTTCTGTGTGGTAAAATTACCCAAATGTTGGTCGGGACATTACTGATTTCTGAAAGTTGATAGAGACATGTCCCTATTATCCTTACTTAAATCTGCCAATGACAGTTACTGAGTTTTAGTTAGGGTGATTACTTATAAGTACATTAATTGAGTGGGATGTTTCTAAATTAATATTATCTGTGCAGAATACATGTCATCATCATCGGCAGTCCATCGTGTATCGACGATGACTGTCTGGATTGGAGGCTATTGTAGGCAGGCTCTTGTGTGGGCTAGAAGGCCTGCCCTCGATCTACAGCAGCGATGGCATTTGCTACAGACGAAGTCTTTTGCTGCAATGGAATAGTGCCGCCTCTCATGGGCTTTCTCATAGTCTTTCTGACGCTTTTTCTCAATAGCTGCGACAGCGGTTTTCAATCCATGCTGCCATTTCTCATGCTGCAGGGCCTGTTCCTCCCAGCTTTCCGGGGAGATCCCGGTGTTCCTCATATGTCTTTTCAGGGCATCTTTAAAACGCAGTTTTTGACCACCGCGGCTTCTTTTGCCCTCTTTTAGCTCTGCGTAAAAAACTGCTTTGGGCAGTCGGCTGTCACTCATCCAGCACACATGTCCAGCCCATCGCAGTTGTGATGATGTAATAAGGGCTTCAACACTGACCGAGCCAGCTCGTTGGATTACCTCTACATCTGGTATTCGATCCTGCCATCTGATGTGTATAATGGCACGTAGATGACGTAGCTGAACTCGTGTGAGTGTTTTGATATGGTCTGCTGTAGAGCGTTAAACACTCGGTGGAATAGAGCAGGCAAGGAAGTACAGCAGCATTGTAGACTTTCACTTTTGTGCTGTACAAGATGTCGTGACACCTCCAGAGGCGCTTCTCAAGAGAGCCAAAAGCCTTGGTAGCAGACTGAATTCTCCTCTCAACTTCCAGATCTGAGGAGTTCGTGTAGGTCACTGTACTGCCAAGGTATGTGAAGGCCTTGACAGATTTCAGGGGCTCTCCATGTACCGTCACTGGCTGTGGCTCTCTCACATTGTTGGAACACATTGGTGGTGGTTGATACAAAAGTTCGGACTTAGAGATGTTAATGTTCAGACCGAACAAATCTGCTGCCCACGAAAACCGGTCTACTATATGTTGCATTTCCTCAGCGTTGTTAGCCACGAGAGCAGAATCATCTGCATAGAGCAGCTCCCGGATGCATAGTTCTCTGGTCTTGTTGGTTGCTCTAAGTCGGGCTAAGTTGAAAAGCTTGCCGTCTGTCCTAGTGCGAATAAAGATCCCCTTGTACAGATCAAGGCACATTGAATCTAGCACAGCTGTGAGGTATAGTGAGAAAAGCGTCGGTGCAAGCACGCATCCCTGTTCCCCACCAATGAAAACTTGTCCTTTCATCCCTATGTGAAACTGCTTGATGATGTTGACAAGCTTCTCGGGGCATCCATAGATCTGTAAGACTTTCCAAAGAGTTTCTCAGTCGACCGTGTCGAAAGCCTTTGAAAAGTGTATGAACATGACTGATGTTGCTCCACTGCTTTCTCCTGTAGCTGCCGTAGAGTAAAAATCATGTCAGTGGTAGATCTCCCCGACTTAAAGCCGCATTGACTCTCTGGTAGGACTTGCTCGGCGAGGTTTTTGAGCCGACTGAGTATGATTTTAGCCAGAACTTTGCCTGTTATGGCTAACAAGGAAATGCCTCTGTAATTTCCACAGTCTTCTCGGTCTCCCTTTCTCTTGTAGACTGTGACAATCAGTGCATCCTTGAAGTCCTGAGGTACACACTCATGAACAAGGCAGCTGTTAAAAAATTTCAGGAGCTCCTCTCTGAGTACTCTTCCTCCTTTCTTGAGCACCTCTGAGGGTATTCCATCTAGACCTGGTGCTCTGTGGCTTGCTGTGGCCTTTAGGGCTTTCTCAAGCTCTTCCATAGTGATCTCACAACAGAGGTCATCGTGACTCTGGTGTCTCTTTAGCCATTTACAGGCATCTGGTTCAGCGGATCCCTGCTGATTTAGCAGATTACAAAAATGCTCTTTCCATCTACTCTGAATCTCATGTAGTTCAGTGTAGAGTTTTCCTCCATCTGCTGACTTGACAGGTGCCACTGCATTGCTCCTTGGACCATAGATGGCCTTTAGTCCTGTAAACAATCCATGATAATCATGGTTGTCAGCCATGCTTTGCAGTTTTTCTGCCTTCCTACACCACCAGTCGTTCTTTATTCGTCTCCCCACTCTCTGTACTTTGGCCTTGATCTCAGCAAAAGCAGCCTTACTCCTATTAGAGTTTTCCTGCAGATGTCGCTTATGCAGGAGGTGCTTTTCATCCAGCAGCTTCTGGATCTCCTCATCATGTTCCTGAAACCAGTCAGGTATCCTACGCTGTGGGTGACCTAAGGTCATTTCTGCTGCAGAATAGACTGCCTTCTTCAGTGCTTGCCATTGTTCTTCAATGTCCTCTGATCCTACTGTTTTGACTTTTGCACCATTTACTGCAGATGACACAGTTTCAGCCAGTCTTCTGCAGTGCTCTTCATTTGCAAGCTTTCTAAGGTCAAGTTTTTTAGGGGTTGTGCCATTAGTTTTTCTCCTTGGCACGGTTATCTTGTGTCTGATCTGACACCTCACAAGGTAATGGTCAGTTGAACACTCCGCCCCACGCATGACCTTGGTGCACATGATCTCATGAAGCCCGCTCCTACGGGTAACAATGTAGTCTAGCAGATGGTAGTGTCCAGAGCGTGGGTGTTTCCATGTGAAGAAGTTCTTATCTGGCTGACTGAAGAAGGTGTTCGTGAGACATAGCTCTTGTTGAGCACAGAAGTTAAGCAGGAGGTCTCCGTTGGTGTTCTTTTTACCTTTGCCGAACTTTCCAATGATTCCAGCATAGGTTTCACAGTCACTTCCCACCCTTGCATTAAAGTCACCCGCAACTAACAGCTTGTGTTGTGAGGGGACTCTGCTTACAATCGTTGTCAGCTCCTGGTAGAAAGCCTCCTTTTCCTCATCTGGGTTGGTCATGGTTGGGGCATACACATTGACAATGGTCAAATGCCTGTTGTTCTCAATTGGTACACATATAACCATCATCCTCTCATAGACGAATGTTGACAGAGTTGTCAGCTTGATCTTGTTATCGACAGCGAAGGCCACACCAGCGTCTCTCCTTCCCTCTGTCTTTCCAACCCAGAAAAAAAAATACATGTAAAATATTAATGAATGTGTTCATATGTACCTCTGTTTGTTTCTGTGACAACAGAAGGGTGTGCAACAATAAAGCAGGAAATAAAGACAATTTGAATTCATTGAGCAGAAAACCGAAACATTTATTTAGAAATTCATGTAATAGTAAAGTAATTACTAATGTGATTACTTTTTCCAAGGAAGTAATCAATCAAGTATTCTGATTACAATTTTTAGAGAAGTAAATAGTAATTTGTAGTTGATTACTTTTTTGAGTAACTTACCCAACACTACTCAAAATAATGTAAAAATATCAAATCTTCAACCACCTACACTGATTACAATTATTATTTGATCTCAAACTAAAATGTATTTAGTTTTAATTCAAATGTAATGTACAACTATATGATTCTAAACATCAATAATGATTAACCCTCCTATTCTGATCAAGAAGGGATGCTTACTTTTTAATTTTAGACTGGACTGGACACAGTACTTTCTTTTTTTTTTTTTTTAAGAAATGATAGCATTTATTTTACTCTGAAGTAAAACAATACAATTATGCACTTCTCTGTGTGTGTGTGCTGCATTGTGGCTGATTTGTCGATTTTGTTTTTACAAAATAAAAAAAAATTGCTTTATTTTTGTGTTTTTTAGTCTTTCCCATTAATTTCCAATGGTCATCAATTTTGACCACGAGCAGCAAAGGACCACTTTATGACCACTTAGACTTATCAAATCAAGCCCACAATATTTTGGTGTGTGTTCAGATGACAAGTGAAGGAAAAGTCACTGTCTTGTACCACTCAGATAAAGGAAACCATTTTTATTTCATTGTAAAAATTTATTTCGGTCAAAAATGACCGAACAGAATGGTTAATGGTGCTGCAATATAAGCATCATAACAAATTATGTAAATACATTAATATGGAAGTACACGTCAGGCTAATTTCTAATTGTTCAAACACTGTATTCAAAAGAGAAGCATAGTATATCCATCTTTTCTTTTGTTAGCTGGGCATGATGGACACAGTAAATAAGCTGGAGGTGGAGAAGGTGTGGCGGAGCTTTGGTCTGGCTGAGGAAGTCCTTGCACACATCTTTTCTGTCGGCTCTTTTGGTGAAACGCTTGAATGGATGAGATTCTTCGCAATAAACTGCAGCTACCTAGGAGGGGTAAATACAAATGTAGAACATAAAGTATACAAGAATACATGATTTACACTTAATTATATCTGATTCATTAAATGTATTGTCAGATGGAGAGGATATGATGATGTCTTCAAAAGATGGCTATTGCTGTTAAGTCTGTTTTGCTCTTGTATTCAAAGACATTTAGGAAGGCTATGGCTCATGCATGCTTTATACTGGGCGGTGACCCGAAATGCAAGCACTCTGATGCATGTTTGCCATTTGAGATGTTCCATGATCTTTACACCTATCTGGCAGAGATGGACCGAGAGGTTTCCCAGGCCCAGGTTGACATAGCACTTGCGTACCTGGAGGCACAAGCGTGAGTGAAATGCCTCCTGCATCATTTCATATACTTGGTATTTATGGAAAAGTACACCTATAACTGAAAATTCTAGCTTTATTTACCCAGCCTCATGTTGTTCCAAACAACTTTTCTTCAGTGGAATGCAACTAATAATCAGTTTTCAGTGAATAACAATTTAAAAATGTCATCCTGTTCCTCACACAAATCATTTCCAGAATATTTTCAGATGACTTCGAATATTCAGGAAGCACGAGTCATTTGTCTAGGCCAACTTTTATGGTGCTTTTTGGAGTTTTTTGTTTTGTCTACTTTAGAGCTTGACAGCAGTGGTCACTTTGGAACGACATGAGGATAAGCAAATAATTACAAATTTTTGGACATACTATTCCTTTAATTATAGGAAAAGTAATCATGTGGTGTTGTCACAGAAGTACTTGTTTTAATAATAAATGATAAAAACAGATTATAAGAAATCATGCTAAATAGAATTGATCTGCAACAAGCTGCAATGTCTTCTATAGCTGAACCCTGAACGCTGACTTAACATTTTTGTGTAATATTTTGATTTATGAGTGGCTTGTCATCTTTCCCTCTATAAAGCCTGCTATCTCTCTAAGACTTCTCTCATTACAGGAAGGCAAATAATGGCATGGTGAAGGTGTCTGATTTCATCAACTGTCATAAAGTGTGTTTGGGATGAGCATCTAATGTGATAACGAGAGGATGAGAGCAGAATGAAACCTCATCCACCATTTTCCCAGGAGGCAATAAACACTGGAGTCAAAAAATAGCATCCAGAGTTCTCTGTTTTCTTCCTCTTATTAGACTGGACAAAAAGCAGGGCACTCTGCACTCACATGTGGTCAGCGGTGCCAACTACACCTTTAACAAATACAATTTAGACCACCACTTAAGGTGAAGGTCATTCAGATAATCTAATTGTACCGGAATTAAATGCAAGACTACATAAAGCAACTTACTTGTGCTGACATATTGACTCGTATCAAAGATAATGTGACTGTTTAACATGGAGTCTTAGGCTGCAAGCACATTGGTCAAAAGAGAAAAGTTGTATGGCTTTGACTACAGCATTTCTCTTAACTTACGGTAGGAATATATGCAAATAAAAAATGTGTTAGTAGCCTTTATTGTATCAATCAAGGATTTGTTGAGAGGTCCAACTACAATATCACTTATTACACACAATAATAATATCTGGATTCCAGTGAGGCACTTACAACGGAAGTGAACGGAAGTCCAATCTGTAAATGTTAAAATACTCACTGTTTCAAAAGTATAGACACAAGACATTAAAGTTATACGTGTAAACATAATTTTTGTGTAAAAAAATTGCTTAACCTTTTCTGTGAAACATATCCTATTTTACAACTTTGTTGCCATGACAATGTAATGTCAATTAACCCTTAAACCCTAAAACAACTGTTTAATCAATTATTTAACAACTTTAAAGCTTAAATAATACAAAAAGTTAACAAAAGAATGAATGTAAGTGCTTTTATGAAATTATAAGCTTCACATTTCTGCCTTTAAACCCTCTAAAAAAAAAATGTGTTGTTGTAGTTGCTTTTTTTTAAAGAAAAGAGGGACGAATCGAAATTATTTATTGCCACATATGCTGCCATATTTTGTATTGAACCCGGAAAATACCTTTTCAATCTTTTCATACTATAATAATTTTATACCATGTTATCATCTATGAATTAAATAATATTACATGATAAATATTTTACATTGTGAACTATATTATAATATATAGTTGTACTTAAATATGCAAATTTGGGAATTATATTATAGTATATAGTTGTACATATATATGCAAATTTGGGAAATAAAGAAGCAATAAAGTGTTTTATGTGGCAACTTAAAAATAATAATTATATATATTTATACATACACATTTACCTCAAGAACTGAGACGCGGGAATATCATGTTACAAAACCGCGTAAATGGTTGATTATTTGGCTGCTCCATTTCCATAGAAACACCTCATTGGGCGTCCGAAGCCTTCGTGGGTATTTGTTCAGTTTGGGAAAGCGATTGGCTATCATTTATATGATTGACATAGACTACGACCAATAAAAAGAAGGTTTGCTAAAGGCTTTACCAATTTGTACCAATGAAATGCAGAGGAGAAAATTGGCTGTATTTCTATTGGTCGAAAGCGCTCGTCTTCCGTTTTTGAACGGCGGACACAGCGCCTGCATGATGGTTGTTGATAGGCGGATTCGCTTTGTTTTCCTTTTAATTCATGCGTTATTTTTCATTATTACAGTTTGATTTAACATTTGCGCTTTCCGAATGAGGATGTATCTCCCCGAAGGATAACAAAGCGATGGCAAAACATTATTAGACTCGTATTATCATGAACTATTATTGTTTTTGCTACTTGGTGATCTTTACAGATTTAGTCTAAGTGAGATCCAACATGGCAAGACAAGGTGTATCAAGACCCAAGGTAGTAGTTGCAGTCGACTATTATATATACATATGTTACGAATAACTTTGTTTTACCATGTTTTGTTTCGTACTTAAATCAAAGTGTCTCTCGCAGGTGGTCTCATCAGGCAGGCTTACAGGCTCTGGAAGGGGACAAATTCACAAGAAAAAGTAAATTACACTAGATTAAAGAAATCCTCTCTACACTGCATCACTTTTAGAAACGTTAAGATATTTGAAACAAACAAACAAACAAACTGAATATGCTGCCTGATTTAGGGTCACTGGGAGATCTGTGCCACCACTTGAACCAGCATATTCCCTTTATTCAACAGACTCCGAAGACCAGGTAAAGGAATCGCACATCTTTTGTCTTAGGAAAAATTTCAGTAAGTGTATTAATTAACTGAACAGAATGGAGAAATAATATGACATTCAAGCTCTTGTTTCATTCTTTCATACTGAAAATGTTATCCAGGTGATGACAATAGACAAGGGACTGGACCGGTGTGCTGCTTTACTCAATGGGATACTTCAAGCTGAACAAGCAGGTGTGATATTTTTGCCTCTAAAATCAATCTTCATTTTTCATGATTAGCAAACGTGTAGTGGTAAGATTGCAAATATTCACTCAACAGAATCAAAGCCCAAACCACAGGGAAAAAAGACCATCTTTAAATCCAAACCCAAGAATTTATCAAGAAAGATTGAGACAGACAAGAAAAAACATGGGAAGAAGGCAAACACGGCTATGCATGTGAACAAAATGAAAATGAAGCCAGGTAATTTTAGAAGTCTCACTCAATTTGATTGCTGCTAGTATAAAGATTATATTGTAAGTCTATGTAAGTGTTGTTTAATAATCTATACATCCCTTTTTACTTTATATAGGTCTGGTGCAAAAGACTATTTTATCTACTAGTTCTCACACCGGTTTAGCAGTGCAACCTTGGTGCCAAAGTGATCGGAATCCTGGGATCAGATGGGCACAGGGGTCACATGATCAGCCTGCAGGACTGACTCCTGTAACACAAGCTCCACAACACTCCGTTCCACTGGCCTGCTCTCAACCTGCTGCACGCTGTAATCTGCCATCTTCAGGTAAACAGACACGCGCTCGCATAAATACTCATTTACTGTAGACGGTTTATGAGGCAAGACAAAACTACATTTCCCATCATTCTCTGTAGCAGTTATAGAATATAATGCATAGATTAAGCATCAAATACACCCTAAATATGCATCCATAGCTCTTTATTTTGTCGCATTAGTGGTAAAAGGCTTATAGTATTTGTTTGGAAGTAAAAAAAAAAAAGAAAGTAATTTAAAATGGCGCAAAATGCTATTTTATTAAAAAAAAAAAAACATTTGAATTCACATCACATTGTATTTATGTCCTCCAAACTAGTAATTACAGTAGGCACTTTCCAGTCAGCATTAGCTTATTAATGAAGGTCTTCCTTTAAACAGTGTTACTCCTAATGCTGGCCCTGATATGATTTCTATATGATCTCAATTCCTGTCTCTATTTTCAGGTCCGGTTCAAACATCTACTGTGTTTAACTGTCGGCTGACCACTTCAACTCCTGCATTGAGCCCTCAAAGACCTGGATCATCACACAGTGAACCTGTATGTCTATTGAGCAAATGTAAATGGATAGTTCACCTGAAAATGACATTTTCCAATTTTTTACTCACCCACATGCCATCCCAGATGTATTGTACTTTCTTTCTTTTGCAGAACACAAAGATTTTTAGAAGAATATATCAGCTCTGTAGGTGCATTCAATGCAAGTGAATGGTGGCCAGAACTTTACATGCTCATAAATTTTTGTGCCTTCAAAGACAGCATAAAAGTAATTAATATGACCCCATGTCTTCAAAAGTCACATGATATGTGTGGGTGAGAAACAGATAAAAAAATATAGATTTTTACTATAAAGCTCCACTTTCACTTTCTTCTTTGTTTTTTAGTGATTGACATTATTTGAGCATATCTCCACCTACTGGGCAGGGAGGAGAATTTATGGTAAAAAAAAAAAAGAACCTCCAATATTGATTTGTTTCTCATCCACACCTGTCACATTGCTTCAGAAGACATGGATTAAACCATTGGGTGGTATGGACTACTTTTACATTTACATTTATGCATTTGGCAGACGCTTTTATCCAAAGCGACTTACAGTGCAATTATTACAGGGACAATCCCCCCAGAGCAACCTGGAGTGGCCGTGGGGTTAGAACCTGTGACCTTCTGATGAACAGCCCTGTGCTTTAGACACTACGCCACCACCACCACTCCCACTTTTATGCTGCCTTTATGTGCTTTTTGTAGCTTCAAAGTTCTGGCCACCATTCACTTGCATTCTATGGGCATACAGAGCGGAGATATTCTTAAAAAAATCTTGTGTTCAGAAGAAAGCAAGAAAGACACATCTTGGATGGCATGAGGGAGAGTGAATGATAAGAGAATTTTCATTTTTGGTTGAGCAATCCCTTTAAATTGAACAGTGTTATAAAGATAGTAATGATTTTCTAGAGATGGATGATTTTCTTTTCAATCCAATACCAAGTACTATTACAGCCATCATATTTAAAGGGGTCATGAAATGGAAAATCAAGTTTTCCTTGATATTTAGACATATATGAGGTAACTGTAAAACATACTGTAAATTTCAGAACTCAGAACGTCCTCCCCAGTCTAAAAAGAGAATTTAATGTTTACACCCTTTTGAAACATCAAGTTTTATTATAGGAGAGGACAGATCTGTTAGCATTGACAAAGTCCCCTGCTGGACTATTACAGCGCATGCTTGTTTATATACAACAGGCACTACAGAATTGCTGAAATGCACTCTTGTAGGAACTTTATTATGTGGCTCAAGCACATTAAGCAGATGCTTGAACCCTGTGTTCTCGACGAGTGAGTATGGTCACATATCTTTAGCAATAAATACTCCTATGGCATTCGTTAACGCTTTAGCTCTGTCTGAGCTTGCAGCAAGAGGCTGCTTGTATGCCTTGGCAAGACTTCCACAGGCTGTTTATGCTTTGCTCCTGTAAACTCAATAGACACATGTGGATAATGTCGCTGCAAATGAATCATCATTTTAGATGTGCCACCGATAAGGGGTGGATAACTGGACCTTTTGTATATCGTAACATTTTGTATAGCGTGTTCAGCAGGAGAAGCGGATCTAAACATGGAGACAGCGCGTGAAAGCTGCTGGGGTATTGCGCAAGTTGATGAAAGAACTGTCAGCATAAACTTCACATGATTTATCTGATCCACAGTTTCTAGTGTATCGTGTAGCGCTCTGTACTGTAAAATTTTTCTTTTAAGTTCTATGCGATTTGTGTTTTGTTATAAGTTGTTTTAATATTGGTTTCACGCATGCTAAGATATTTAATCATTCGTGTGACTGCGTGTACCGTACCGAAGGCCCTGTATGCATTTGGTTCGGATACATGTACTATTGCAGCCCTAATTTACATGCCCACAACATTTTTCGTTGCACCCTTGGCTCTGCCCACTGGCACTCAGTTCAGATCGTAAACCGAGTGGGAGCGAGACAGGCCCAGTGTGACCAACTATTCTTGAACTCCAAAGGGGACCCATCTGAACTATTTTATTTTTTGCAGATAACATGCATTAGACAGACGTCTTTGACTGTTGTCATGTTTATCGAGCTACTTTTTAAAGATGAGGTGTCAAGTTACAACTCTGAAAAGGAGATGCCATTCAAGTTTCATTCAGCTGCTCTGCGTCTTTGTGTGCTTGTGTCCATTTGCACTATTTTTAAATGGTGGTGTATGTAAACAAGCACTAGCTGGACGTCTTTGACTGTTTGGATGTGTTTCTGGTGATCTGCGCCTTGGTGCAGCTATGTGTGTGTGTCATGTTTCCCCATACTATGGCCTGTATGTGCGGCTATCAGCATGGACTGCTTGTGAACCAGTCATAACACAATTCGTAGAAACTGTTAGTGAAGAATGGGGCAGTTAACAACTCTTGGACTAAGTAAACTTTCATGAAGGTTTCTTTCATGAATATTTCATATGTCATGACTGTTTTATAGTTTATGTTGCTGCTTGAGTGAACATTTTAATATATTCGGATGCGTTGTGCTTTATATGTAAACCCTGAAATGTAGTTTTATAATGTTGTGGAGTGCTTGTGTATTCTCTTCCGATTAAGTTTCAAATATGGTTGTATTCAAGGGCTGCACGATGTTAGCCAATCAGAACAGTGGGCGTTTACATTGATGTTTAAAGGAGTCGCTGAGGCCAAAACCAAGAGTGTAAAATCATCATTTATTACTAAACTATGGTAGTATTGGTGCATTTTTTTTCACTGATATTATCAGTGGACCTCAGGGAAGATAATAAAATTATTTATAGAAAATGGCATTTCATGACCCCTTTAACGTTCTTTGCAATTTAAAAATGAGCATTAGAAGAAATGGCTTCTTTCATACACAACTGTTTGCTAACACGGTTCAGTTTCTTTACTTATGCATTAATTTCAATGGTAAATAAATATTTAAAAGAAAATATTAAAAAGTTAGAATCAGTATTTTTGTTTGTTTTATCTCAGTACAACGTCAGCATCAAAAGTACTGATACTTCTGTAAAGGGATGTCCTGATACAATTTTTTGTAGTACGAGTACCGATACTTCCTTTACAGTACTCACCGAAACTGATACTGAGAGCAGTTTTTTTTATGTTTAATTATTAAGTTATTTTTTTTTTTATAAGAAAATAAAATCGATAGAAAATAATAACTGTAAAGAAAACAAAGAGAGCTGATTTTGTCTATTTAAATGGAACTCTTATTTTGAAATTTACCCAGCAATGCCGCTTCATGATCTCACAGCTGTGGAAGCACAGATCGCTGGTGACTCAGTGAATTTAAACTGCTAAAGCAAGTGATTAAATCAACTATAACTGCATGTGCACATGCAGATTTTATATTTATGTCATTAAATTGCAGCCTTTGTTTTTTTAATAATAAAACTAGGACATGTCGTGGAGCTTATTTGTGCACTATAAGCTTACGCAAGGACATTCGTACGTCAGATGGTATCGATTTAGGTATATGAGCCTTTTTACAATTACACGGACCCAATTCCGATACCAGTATCGGTATCGGGATATCCCCACTTCTATCCACCCATCTCTAGAATTTCCTCTAATTTTTCTTTGCCTGTCTAGGTTTCCATGTATTACACACTGACACTCACTTTTACCCCTTGGATATTTTTGCCTGCGTGTCTCAATCTCTCTGCTTATGTCTTTCTCTTTCGTTCAGTGTACTGCAGAGTGTTTGCAGATCAATGGTTTATCATCAGGAGAGTCTCATTGCATAACTCAGTCGTGGCCCATGAATACTGCCACCCCTTTTTGCCCTCAGGGGTCTGTCGCCAAAACAGTCACACAGACTCCAGTTACTGCATTTCCTGTCCAAAATGGACCAGGCACTCAATTAGAACAAGGGGTGCCTTTGATCACCAGTCCAATCTGTGGTGTTCCTCAGTGGGGATCTTTAGGGCCGAACATTTCTTTGACATCATCAAGTGGGTTCATGAGCTGCCCTTCAACAGCAGGGTTAGCAACACAAGTCCCCATCCAGGCCCACATTACCAATCCTCAACCTGATCCAAATGGACATGTACCAATACATTACAATGCCCACAAGCAGGAGATCAGTTTGGAAGAGGGTGGAGGCAGTACCAGCACAGAAGAAAAAGATGAAGAACATAATGGGGTGGACACTACACCTGTCAGAGACATCAGTTGTCAGACCAGCAAGGAGAAATTAATAGATGTCAGTCTCGAAGACAAACCCACTACCCCAGAGAAAACCGCCCTGAAAGTGAGGACTGTCAAATTTATGCTGGGAGAGCTGAAGACTCTGGTTGCTAATCAGGGTGAGATTTGATTTTAATTTTCCTCCAGCTAAAAATAATACTCAAGTATTGGTGTCTTTAATTAGGTTATGTGCTGATTATATAAAATAATCTTTTACTGTTTTGATAAATAGTTACTCTTGATGACTAATTCAGGTGCTCCAAAAACATTTGACATAATTCATTTGATAACTTGATCTAGAGAGATAGAGATAGATAGATGCACGCATGCGGCCTTTATGTTGGTTTACGTTGATGTTGTCCATTTAGACTTTATTTTGACCGTTCAGCCGGTTCCCAATTCCTCCCTGCCCAACGTTTACCTGTTGGTTTGGATTGCCTTCATAATGTATTCCATATTACTGCATTTTTTTGCCATTGCATTTAATCTAACGTTAGTTCTCTTATCTCTAATATAACCTATATCGTAGAACAAACCCCTTTAGCCGTGCAGTTGGCCTATATAATAGGTTGTGAAATCACCATTTCTTCAGAATTTTCTTCCTTCAAGACAGCGACTTCATCTCTCGTCTTGACAAGCCCTCTTATCTCTGCTTTGCCGTCAAGAGACACTTCAGCGGACGTGTTCTTGCTCTCACAAGCAAGACAACTCATCACCTTGACAACTCGGTGCCTGCAGCAAGACGACTGACCCGCTCCCCTGTAGTGTTCTGGCGAAGACATTCACTGCCTTGCTTCACCAGCAGATGGGCTCTTCGCTACAGACTCATTGCCTTGACAACACGGTGTGACTGTCCTGCTGAGATCCTTGAATGCTTTTATCATTATACAATATATATAATCTAAAAGGATATATTTCATAAGAGCCACTTGTGTGTAACGTGTCTTTACCAAGATGTCGTTCCACAAGTATTCCACATGCGAGCAGCCAATCCCGCTGTCAGATGAACTTGAGAGCTGCATTCGCTACCTGGACCATGCCCATGCTGAAGCAGCTCTCATGGAGACAGACTGCCCTCATTCTGAGGGCATGTGTCTCCGGACGCTCCACCTCCCTCGCCCTCCCACCCTCTGTGTTAGATCCCGAGGTACCACACGAGGAGGTTGAGATGGATGAATTTGAGGAGGATGTCATGCCGGCGCAATACCACTGCGCCCCCCAATATTCCGATGTAGCGCCCTTGCGGTGCAGAATGCGCGTGATGAGCTCCGGCCCTCTGGAGCGCAAGGCCTTATCACATTTGGCTGATTTGATGATGAGGATGATGCCATGTCCTTGTAGCATCAGAAATTTGTGAATGTCCAGAGGATGTTACCGTGTCTTCCCAGTAAGGGTGAGGAGTGGTCACATGCCACTAATAAAGAGCTGCTTTGCGTCCTCTCACGTGCGGTTGAGGAGCTCTGTTTACAGTAATCCCTGACAGTCGAGCTGGAGATCTGAGTGTTAGCTCGCCTCATAGAGTGTTGATTCAAGCTGACATGTGACAGTGTCATGGGAGTGATGTGAAAATTTGTGGTTGCTTCAGAATGGCTCAGCGGGTCACAAAAAGTCAACAGCGACTCAATCTAATGACTCGCCACTGTCTTAGAAATCCGTCCCATTGCTCCAGCTCTGCCAAAGACAGCCTAAGACATCGGTGAAGCCACGTGGCATGAGAGGGTTCTTCGTGTTCAAATAAAGTATGCTCTCACATGTTCGTTTGATGTTGACTCAAACATCATGTACCATGGCATGCCTGGTGCCAGGGGTGCATGCGCATTGGTATAACTCTCCACTGTCTAGTTGCTCGGGCACACTGTGTTGCGAATGCCTGATCTTCGGCACCTGGACAGTCAGAAAGCAGGCATGGCACTTCAATCACCTGGAATTACTAGGTGTCTCTTAGCTTGAAAGCTGTTCAGGCCGGGGAGCGAATCACCACTTTCTGATTCGATCGGTCATCATGGCAGTGCTAGCTTAATCTGCCAGCCCGGAATCCGATCGATCAGCCTGACATGGCATCTCCTCCTTTGGAGCGAGCGCCAATCCGTCACGTGAAACATATGTCCCTGCACCCCTGAAAATCAGTTTAAAACTACTCAAACATTACACATGTTGGCTATCATTGTAAAAAGGCAAACGGTTGTCTGAGTCATGGCAGCGGGGCAACAGTTGCTAAAACAGGGTTGGTCAGAAACACTTAAGGCGGGGCTTAGCGAAGGGTCAATTCAGATGCTCGCTGACAATGTAAGTTGACGATGTAAGTGTCTAGGACTAGGGGTGTTCGATTTAGAGTTTTTTGGAGTCCACTCCGATTCCTGACTCCAGTCGATGGAATCGACGACTCTACTTATTTTTAATCAGGATTGTGTCCAAATTCAGGGCCGTCACCAGGGGTGGCCATTAGTGGGTAGTGGCTTCCCAAGTGACATATTTTCACCCACCAAAATTGCTTGTCAGGCATGAGCGGAAAATCAGTGTAATTATAAAAATCATCATTAATTTTCACTCGTATATTGCTCGCTCCATAATTTTTAGTTTTTTTTGTAACTCATGGTCAGTTTCTCCTACATAAATCATAACCCTAAATGTTAGTGGGACAGGAGAAGCTAACTTGACATGGCTTCCATGCTGATGGAAAAACAAATCATGCATATATTCTTGCTCGATTCACTACAATAATTATCAGTAAGCATAGTATGGAGATGTAATGCCTAATGAGAAAATAATTAATTTAGACCATTGTTTTTAATTGGAATGTACAGTATGTTATTTAAAATGATATATTAGTGGGATGTGGTGAAAAATAAACAAAACGACAGCTTTTTAAACTCTACAGTCTCGACCTTGCCGGATTAACTAGCAGTGGGTTTAATTAAGATGTTTTGGTGTGGTTATTGCTTTTAAAAAATGTCACTAGCTTACCCGTACATTTAAGATAATAGTGTTT
This sequence comes from Xyrauchen texanus, assembly GCF_025860055.1. NCBI lineage: Eukaryota > Metazoa > Chordata > Actinopteri > Cypriniformes > Catostomidae > Xyrauchen > Xyrauchen texanus. Next base: position 10,985,847 of record NC_068288.1, read on the forward strand.
CCTATTCCATATGTTCTGGCAATGTCCTTGTGAAGATTGCAGTCTTTATCGCACACTAAATGTAGTTTTTATTTTCTCTAAAGAGTTTTTAAAACCGTGGTTCTCAACCACGCTGCCCACTTCCACCCCCATATCAAATTATGTGACATAATCTGAAAGGCGAGATTATCCCAGATATAGGCTAAAACCGTTAAGTAACTGTAAACTGTTATTTTAATAACAAATAATGAAAAATACGGTTTCATATTATTAATAGAAATTTGTATAGCCATTTATCATGCATCAGTGTACAACGCATTGCCAAATGAGTCAGACTGAATTAAAAGTTATTGATCATCATTGGTGAATTATCCCAACACCTGAAATATGATACATTTTAATGAGTATATACACTAGAGGACAGCACCCTTCAAATAATGGCCAGAATTTACCTGATGTTTTGTATTTATTTTTTATTTTTTTACATTTAGCATAGGCTATGTTATTTATTATTTTCTTTACTATTTTAAAGGCCTATATGACATTATCGTATGCTTGTTAATATGAAGAAAAAGAAAATTAACAAAAGGGGGGTGTCTAACTAGGGGACAGGCTTGTAAATGTTCTCAGAGGGGGGCTTACTGTCCAGGACTCTGAAAACCCCTGAACTAGAAGCATGGCCTCTTCATGGGCATGGACAAATGGTGTGTCTTTGCAGGACATATGTTAAACATGTTCGCAAGGTTTTACAACCTTGACATTGTGTCCATCTCTTCACAGGTCCTCTTTGTCTAGAGCGCTTGTTGTTCCAACACTCAGCAGGTGATCCAAAACTTCCTTATTATGGGCGGGCTGCCTGATATATTTTAATACAGCCACCTGTATGTAGGCTGTTGTTGAAATTTCCCCACCCTTAGAAGTCACAAGCACTTCCGCTAGAAATAAAACCTAATTTCCCAGCCTCTGATTGTATAGGGTTTACATTTATAATGTGTGTATTTATATGTTTCATATAGATTCCTAGGCTAGATTAAATTCTAATCTGGTTTTCACCATGGTAAATGGTCTGCACTTATATAGCAGACTTTTTAACCTTAGCGGTATTCAAAGCGCTTTACACAGCATCTTGTTCACCCATTCACACACTAATGACTGTAGAGCTGCCATGCAAGGGGCTAGCCTGCCATTGGGAGCAACTTGGGGTTCAGTGTCTTGCCCAAGGACACTTCGGCATGTGGAGTCGTGTGGGCCGGGAATTGAACCACTAATCCTGCGATTAGTGGACAACCCGCTCTACCACCTGAGCTGCTTTTCAAGTGGCTAAACCTCTTGGGGTATTGCGTCATGTAGTGCGGAATGATGGGACTTAATCGACAGGGAACGTCTCCGATTACATGTAACATCGGTTCCCTGAGATGAAGTGAACGAGATATTGCGTTTAGCTGGCTGCACTACTATTTCAGGGTTTCGAGGTACGAGCGACGCACTCTTGTCCCTCAATCAGAAAATTTGGAAGAAATGGCAGTGGCATGTAATCCGCATTGTTCCAAGTGGTGGCATGTTTTAACCTTAATTGCTTCCAATCACCCCTCAGACTGTGTACACATGATAATGCTGCCAGTAAACTCGTCCAGCAGGTGAACTGAAATAGTGTCTCGAATGTTTTCTTTCTCATAATTGCGTCGCTTTCGGTGTGCAAAGACCTTAACTTTGACGGTACTGGGATTTTCTTTGTCAGTGGATAACTTGTCACATGGATCAGTTCGTTTTATCCAGGATGACTGACTGGTCTCATGGTAAAGTTTTCTCCTCTTAATCAAGGACTACTAATCCGCCCTTATATAGCTTTTTAACTTAAAGATTGGATCAGCACATATCATGAGTGGGGACATGAAAGAAAATCGCCGCCCATTGTCTCTCAAAACCACAGCTGCAACGAGCAATCATTGTTAAGTGCTGTAAACTGGATTGCCCCTTATTCTAACAGACAAACAAAATGGGAACTTCTGCTCAAGATCTGGAGATGTTTTTCTGCATTAGACATGAAAGATATTTCAAAAAGTGGTTGAAACATGTTCTACCCGTCGCACCCGTAATGATGCCTATGGACCTAAGCCATATTTAAGGACCAGAATATCATAGAGACTTGAGGGTGGGTCCTTTTGACTTGTACTAGTAAGCAACCAAATAGTTATGTACTGTTTATGTATGTAGCTAAGTACCACTTACCGAAACAATGGACTGGCAACCATCCAGAACACCTTAGCAACTGCATAGCAACAACTTATCACAACACCCTAGTACTGTGGTGGAGAATTTTGCACAGGCAAGCACTACTCTCAGTTTCTTCAGGAAATGTAAAGATCTTATCCATACAGCGATTTTATCAGGCTCTTATTACAATGCCATCTTTTAGTCATCCCCTAGCCGTGATTTATGAAAGCTGAAATCATATTTCAAACCTAATATGGGGTATTAACTTCACTTTCAGTAACATTATCATAAATGGAGGCTTGAAATATTCCTGAGTCCAGGAACTCCAGCTAGTTTGAGCAGATATTCCTTTCTCCCTTCTGTGCAGACAATGATGCTGTACGTCTGATCTCAGAGGTGGAGCAGAACATCTCACTACTACCTGTCATGGTGGGCAGCACCAACATCCAGGCGGAGATCGCACTCGCCCTGCAGCCTCTTAGGAGTGAGAATGTACAGCTGCGTAGGTCAGTTGTTTCTTTATTTCCGTGCTTTTCAATCAGTTACATATTAGAAAATGAGTGTTCATGTGCATGTCTCCCAGACGACTGCGAATACTCAATCAGCAGTTATTGGAAAGGGAGAGAGCAGAACGGCGGGCCAGACCTGTGGACTACAACATGGAGGGTGAGCAGATCCATTCCTAATGCATGCTGTCAGAGACAAATCAGCTCTCTCTGCTTTGTCTATCAAAGAATACGTCATGTGAGAGTAAAATCACACAATAAATCAGGCCTTTGAATTTGGTCTTTAATTTTCTGTCTAGCCAAGTGGATGTATGAAAACCAAACCTGTGTGTGTTTTAGTGGTTGCATTGCAGTCACTGAACCTCACTCTCCAGACCCAGTTAAACGAGAGCCGTGGAGAGCTTGAGACTCTGCAGCAGGAGAACATGAGACTACAGAAATCTGTGGAGGACATAGAAAGTTACCTGCAGCAGCACAAAGAGCTGTGCAAGTTAGAAAACCATCGCCTAAGGCTGGGTAAGAGTACTTTCTCAGTCTTGGGGTTAGATAATTATTTTTCATTTGCACTTTAAATTTTGCATGTACTTTTATATATTTATATAGGATTGTTTTAAGTAACCTTACAACCTAAATTGTCACCATTTACTCACTCTCATGTTATTCCAAATCCACATGGCTCTCGGTCTTCTGCAAAACACAAAAGGAAATAATTGAATAAATGTCTCATCTGAATTAAGTAAAATAGCATAGAGACACTTAAATCCTTAACAAAGCATCCAATGTCATAAAGATTTCACATTTGACTACTGCATCATATTCCAAGTCTTCTGAAGGCATACAAATCACTTTGTATGATGAACAGACCACGATTTAAATGATTCAGCTCTCAAATCATATCACATCCTTGTAAACGGAGCACAAATCCAATATGGCGACTTGTCAACAACACAAACCTTATTTTAACCTCACTGTAATAAACGTATAAGTGAGTCTCTATGTACGGCCATTTTATTGAATGCATCAAATGAGACATTCATTAAATTATTTAAATTGAAGTTATAATACAAAAAAGTAATAATGGGTTCAGAATGATATGAGGGTGAGTAAATGATGACCGAATTTTCATTTCCTCATTCCATCCCACATTTGACTTTCTTCTGCAGAACACAAAGATTTTAAGAAGAATATCTCCGCTCTGTAGGTCCACACAATGCAAGTGAATGGTGACCAAAACTTTGAAGCTCCAAAAAGCAAGTAAAGGCAGCATAAAAGTAATCCATATGACTCAAGTGGTTTAATCAATGTCTTCTGAATATATTTATATTACTTATATTTTAATACTTGTTTTTTATATTTCGAGAATGTGTGACACACGCCTACAACACCAAAACAAATTCCTTGTATGCGTAAAAAACATACATTGCAATAAAGCTTTTTCTGAAGCTATCTAATTAATTTTGGGTTTCATTATAAGTCTTGCTCATGATTTAAGGCTCGATTACATTTCCTAGCACCATTTAGTGCTCTGCTCATACACTAGGAAGTGTAATCAAACTTGAAATCATGATCATGCCTAGAGACTGTAATGGCAAGATGTACAGTGAAACAGGTGTTATGTTTTGGTCTGTTTTCACCCAAAACTGATTAGATCACTTCAAAAGACGGAGTCTTATGGATTGCATTTATGCTGCCTTTATTGTGCTTTTTGGAGCTTTAAAGTTGTGGTCACCATTTACTTGCATTGTACAAACCTACAAAGCTGAGATATTTTTGGCACCCATTCACTTGCATTGTTTGGGCCTACAGAGCTGAGATATTCTTCTAAAAATCATAATTTGTGTTCTGCTGAAGAAAGAAAGTCATACACATCTGGGATTTCATGAGGGCGAGAAAATGATGAGAGAATTGTCATTATGGTGTGAACTATCCCTTATGATAGATGTGGTATAATAGTATATTATAGCATTTGTCAACATTACAAGATAAGATGTCTTTTTTTTTTTTTTTTTTAAATGTAACAAAAAATCACAGATTTAGGCCTCTTTCTTAATGCTGCCTGTGATTGTCACATTACATAACCTTGTAGAGGTGAATGATGCATTAACTGAAATGCAGAGCTCCAAAAATAAATGCCAAGAGTGGGAGATTGAGAAGTCTTCATTGATGCTGAGTCTCCAGCAGAGGGAGTCAGAGATCAGCAGACTGCAGGATGTCATCAGGTTAGAGTCAACTCAATCTCACACAAATCCTGAAATGAAATTGAAAGAATAAATCGTGTAACAGAAGATGCTGGTGGGTTTAACATCTGCTATTCTTTCATGCACAGAAATCTACAGAGAAACCAGAGAAAAGACACAACTGAACATTCTCCACAATTAGATTTGTGCCAACCAAACTCTCACTCTCAGCTTACAAAGAGTGTTCTGGAATTGCATGAAAATGCACAGAGAGAGACTGTTGTATTAGACCAACTTTCAGACTCTGTAAAGACCTATCTACAAACTCTAGTGGGGACTGGACAGGCCACTCCTCCCCAAAGAATTTGTGTGAGGTCCCATACATTACAACCAGCTTCCCTCGTCCAGTCTGATGTTGGTAAAGAAAGCATTATATTATCAAATACTAAAGTCTGTTCACCAAACGTCAGGGGTATACATGAGCCAACCCTGCAAGCCATAGGTGAGAGTGTGCATCAATTACAGCAGAAGAGAACAACTTTTGCCCCTTTAAGAGAGGTACCAATGGTGCTTGCCACTGGGGTTGCTCAAAGTAAATCTCACACTCAGTGTGATGAGCTGAGAACAGCCATGGATCAAAGGGAAGATTTGGATGAGCCTGTAGGGCTGAAATATCTGGGACGTGCTTTTACTGAAAAGCTGGGCATCTCTGATGTGCTCCAGACTCCGAGCCGAGATGTCCTTTCAGATCGTGATGGTGCGGCCTTGCAATTAAATCAGGAAAACAAGAGCCTGGATGATCACACAATGCAATCCCAGCATGCCCGTCGGAGCCTAAGGATGGGTGTTGAGTCGGCATACACTGGGCGGCCCTCAGTGATGGAGAAGACCTTCTCCTCTTGTGATATTAATTCTTTGGCCTCTGATTGGAGCTTAAACTCCTGGTCGACGTTTAACACGCGAGATGAGCAGAATTTCAGAGACGGGCTAGCAGCACTAGATGCCAGCATAGCAAGTCTGCAGAGGACTCTAAAGGCTGATTTAAACAAATGAAAATGTTGTTTTAAAAGTGCATTGAATGTATTTTATTTTTAATTTGAGTAATTTATGGATATTTTACCTGTGTATTTTATTTTTTATTAAATTATTACTTGGAAAAGTTTAATTATCATTGCATTTTATTGTTTTGTGTGTTGTCATGACTACTAGAATAGACTATGAATGTATGGAAAACAGATGTAAAGCCAATTGTTTCTGGAAAATGAAATGATCTCCACGTATTCAAAGACCCTTTCAAGGCAAGTCAGTCCACTCTTTGGCCATCTTTGGAATGCTCCTGGGCAGCCATGTTGAATTTCGATTAACACAAAAATAATTTCAACTTGCCGCTTATTTACAAAAAAAAAAAGATTAGTGAGTAATTTTATCACACTAAAATCATGTTAACACGTTTTTAAACAGTGTATTTTAATGATTTTGGACTGGCCCCGTTCACTTCCGTTAAGTGCTTTGGCGTAATGACGGACGAGTCAAACTTAATGCTGTTGAGCTGAACTTGAATTGAACCCAGACTTTTTATATAAGCATATTACATATGGTGCCGCATTTATGATTCACCACAATATTATCAATCAGTGCAGTTGATATGCATGCATGATAAACAAAACATTTAATGGTTAATAAGACAAAAATTCCAATAACTGAAAACTATTTTGAAAATAAGAAAGCTGTGATATATTAATATAATAGTGTAACAATTTAAAGTGTTTATTTAAAGGGGTCATGACAAGAGAAATCACATTATCCTTTGTTTTTGTTTTTTACACAAAAGGTCATTATACTATAAAAACATACTGTAAGTTTCAGAACTCAAAACTTCCTTACTGCAAAAAGATTATTTTTTGAAACCAAGCTGTTAAACGACTCGTTCTATACTTCCTCCGCATTGTGATGGCACACTGTGGTAGACATTTGAGACATCAAAGCCTACTTTACCCTATCACTTCTGTAGCCCCTCCCAGTAGCGGTCAGTCAAGAGAAGAGAACCAATCATAATTCCGGTTTCACATATTGTCTGAGTGGGGCGTAAGCAGCGTGTTTTCGTTTCGCCACCCATAATAACAGATTACACCATATCGCAAGCGTGAGTTGCGAGGTGACTCATGCCAGAAGTATTTAGATATAGATAGATAGAAATGGTAGATAGTAAAAGGAATATTTTTGGGAAGAAATAGGAAAGAAGAGGTAAAAATAGGTTAGACTTAGGCATTCAGGTTTGAATTCATCACTGTATTTAATTGGAGTACATGAAAATGGATAATGTAAGTATTGTGGAGGAAAAGAAACAGTTGTGCTTGTAATATTTGAATGTAGTTGGTATGAAGAGGAGAGAAGAGAGTTAATTTTATATTTAAATAAAAAAAAGGTTGAAAAGATACGGATTTAGTATTTGTATTGGGCTGGGAGTATAATAGGGATCGAGTAGGGTGCAGGCTTTTGATGCAGTACTTATAAATAGTACAGGTTTGAATAAATTAATTGAATATACATTAGATTAATGATGCTATTCCACACTTATAGGATCATGAGGGGTTCTGTGTAGAGGATGGAGGAACTGAACATGCAGCACCATCTGAATCATGGGGTCTTGATTGAACTAGAGTGGGGAGAAAATATATATTTTTTAAGGGAATTGTGTACAAAAGCAGGGAGAGGAAAATGCAAAAAAAAAAAAGAAAGTTAAAGGAAAAGATTAACTAAATGAATCATGATTGCATACAATTCAGTAGGTGGCGATATACATACTGCGAATCGCCGAAAAACAAAAAGTAGTCGTCGCAGGTTGATGACGTAGATGTTGCTATGGAAAACCTGTCACTAACCCAACTCCTGCTCCTGTCTGTTTTGTCGCTTTTCCTGGACAGAGAATTAATTGATATTTCAGCTTCACCAAACATATCAACCAGGAACTGAACATAAACTGCTCATATGAAGCATACATTTTAATCGTCATTGTTTTTATGACTTCTAGCGTTTTTCCCCAACCGCTGAGCGCGATGGGGCCATCAGGGGACGAAATTAACCCAGAATATAAAGATCTGGTTGCTGACACGCGAGAAGAATCGGAACAAAAGATCCACGACGTGCTGTCAAAATTAAAAGGTGGAGATAAGTGAAATAGCAGTCCTGTCTATTGTTCTTACTTTCAGCGTTTAGTTTGGTGTTTTATCACCATACTTTTATAACTCTTATATTGTTGGTTGCTGATAACTTAATTGCTTTAGGTGCTAAAACGGCTGGTAATGCTTGAAACAATACCATGCATCTGCCACATTAAAAAAACACCTTTCACACAGATCTTCTAGGCAGAAAGTCGTTGGGAGATCAGAGGGAACTGGAGGCATGTAAACAGAGTCTTTACTCATATGGTGTACTGAAGTACTGCTCAGCTTCCCTGAGATTGAGTCCAACCAGGATTGAACAGGGCTATGCAGTCCAGACACAGATGGCAGACATTCTCAGGTATTCCAATTTTAAATGAATTACAAATAGATACACGTCAAATGGAGTTTTAATGTGTGATCCCGTGTCCTTCTAGCATGTGCTGTGTGGGTCTTGGCTCTTTCAGAGGCATGGATGTGTTCACTCAAGAATTTCTGCCATCCATGGTCGAAAATCTTCTTTTTCTTGCAGACCGTCTAATGAACAGAGCTCTGAGGGTAAGACAGGACCATGTTGTAAATCAGATGAGGAACATAATGAAGCAGAGAATTATATCTCTGCAGAACAAAAATGGGCTTTCACCAATCAGTGGGCATTTTCAAACCATTGAGATTCCCTACTTTCATTGGTTAATTTAGAAACGTCCATCTCGGTTTGGAAACGGCCACTGATTTCTACACTGAGATTCCCTACTTTCAATGGATAATTTAGAAGCGCCCATCCCAGTTTGGAAACGCCCACTGATTTCAACACTGAGATTCCCTACTTTCTTGGATAGTTTAGAATTGCCCACTGATTTTCACACTGAGATTCCCTAATTCAATTTGAAAAGTTTAGAAACGCCCACTGATTTCTACACTGAGATTCCCTACTTTCATTGGATAGTTTAGAAGCGCCCATCCCGGTTTGGAAATACCCACTGATTTCTACACTGAGATTCCCTACTTTCAATGGATATTTTAGGAACACCCATCCCAGTTTGGAAACGCCCACTGATTTCTACACTGAGATTCACTACTTTCATTGGATAGTTTAGAAACGGCCACTGATTTCTACACTGAGATTCCCTACTTTCAGTGGATAGTTTAGAAGCGCCCATCCCGGTTTGGAAATACCCACTGATTTCTACACTGAGATTCCCTACTTTCATTGAATAGTTTAGAAATGCCCACTGATTTCTACACTGAGATTCCCTACTTTCAATGGATATTTTAGGAACACCCATCCCAGTTTGGAAACGCCCACTGATTTCTACACTGAGATTCCCTACTTTCATTGGATAGTTTAGAAACGCCCATCCCAGTTTGGAAACGCCCACTGATTTCTACACTGAGATTCCCTACTTTCAGTGGATAGTTTAGAAACGCCCACTGATTTCTACACTGAGATTCCCTACTTTCATTGGATAGTTTAGAATTTTGCACTGATTTCTACACTGAGATTCCCTACTTTAATTGGATAGTTTAGAATTGCACACTGATTTCTACACTGAGATTCCCTACTTTCATTGGATAGTTTAGAAACGCCCACTGATTTCTACACTGAGATTCCCTACTTTCATTGGATAGTTTAGAATTTTGCACTGATTTCTACACTGAGATTCCCTACTTTAATTGGATAGTTTAGAATTGCACACTGATTTCTACACTGAGATTCCCTACTTTCAGTGGATAGTTTAGGAAAACCCATCCCGGTTTGGAAACGGCCACTGATTTTCTACACTGAGATTCCCTACTTTCAGTGGATAGTTTAGAATCGCCCATCCCGGTTTGGAAATACCCACTGATTTCTACACTGAGATTCCCTACTTTCAATGGATAGTTTAGAAATGCCCACTGATTTCTACACTGAGATTCCCTACTTTCAATGGATATTTTAGGAACACCCATCCCAGTTTGGAAACGCCCACTGATTTCTAAACTGAGATTCCCTACTTTCATTGGATAGTTTAGAAACGCCCATCCCAGTTTGGAAACGGCCACTGATTTCTACACTGAGATTCCCTACTTTCATTGGATAGTTTAGAAACGCCCATCCCAGTTTGGAAACGCCCACTGATTTCTACACTGAGATTCCCTACTTTCATTGGATAGTTTAGAAACGCCCATCCCAGTTTGGAAACGCCCACTGATTTCTACACTGAGATTCCCTACTTTCAGTGGATAGTTTAGAAACGCCCACTGATTTCTACACTGAGATTCCCTACTTTCATTGGATAGTTTAGAAACGCCCACTGATTTCTACACTGAGATTCCCTACTTTCAGTGGATAGTTTAGAAACGCCCACTGATTTCTACACTGAGATTCCCTACTTTCATTGGATAGTTTAGAATTGCACACTGATTTCTACACTGAGATTCCCTACTTTAATTGGATAGTTTAGAATTGCACACTGATTTCTACACTGAGATTCCCTACTTTCATTGGATAGTTTAGAATTGCACACTGATTTCTACACTGAGATTCCCTACTTTCAGTGGATAGTTTAGGAAAACCCATCCCGGTTTGGAAACGCCCACTGATTTTCTACACTGAGATTCCCTACTTTCAGTGGATAGTTTGATTGCTTGTTGTCCCAGGAAAATGATTTATTTCATAGCTGTGATATTGCATAATAAAATAATGTCAGCTCTAATCATTTTTATTTATTTATTTGGTAAATAGCTATGCAAAAAGCATAATTTACAGTCATTATCGCAAACAAACCCCTTCTGAGTAATACAAGATCCTTCGTTTTGGGGGTCACTGTCAGGGTTTATTTTGCCTTAACAACCAGGCCCAGTTGCAAGAAACTGCTTAAGTTAGGAAAACCCTTAGTGATAATGTCTTCACAATTATAATTGAGAGTTTTCTTAACTGAAGGGGTTTCATGCTACTGGGCACATTTGATAGTTTTACCATGACAACAGGCTTGTCCAAAGCCACTTTTATATGTCAACCCTTCTGTGCAGTTGACAATCAAGTAACACAGTAGCTCTTTGGGACTAAAAAACAAACACTTTTCTTTTTGTTATTGTTAGAAATGATGCATTAATACAGATTTGATGCTGCCGGCTTTTGACTCAGAAGCAGATCTGTAATAAAAATTATACTTGAAGGCATAGTTCACCCAAAAATAAAAATTCATCCCTCATACCATCCCAGATATGAATGACTTTCTTTCTTCTGCAAAACAAAAACAAAGAATATTTCAGCTCTGTTTCAGCTCTGTTGGTCCTCACAATGCAAGTGAATTGTGACCAGAACTTTGAAGGCCTAAAATGCAGCAAAAAAAAAAGTAATCCATAAGACTCCAGTGGTTAAATCTATATATTCTGAAGCGATATGATAGGTGTGGGTGGGAAAAAGATTAATATTTAAGTCCTTTTTACTGTAAATCTACATTTTCACTTGCTTCAGAAGATATGGATTTAAACACTGGAGTCATATGGATAACTTTTATGCTGCCTTTATGTCATTTTTGGACCTTCTAACTTCATTTGCATTATAGGGACCTACAGAGCTGAGATATTCTTCTAAAAATCTTCATTTGTTCTCAGCAGATGAAAGAAAGTCATACACATCTACGAGTAATTGATGAAAGAATTTTAATTTTTGGGTGAACTATCCCTTTAACCATAGATTTTGATTTCTCTCCACAACAGGACAAGGCACAAAATGAGATGATTCGTTTGTTCAGAAAAGTCTTTGATTCCATTGGCTGGCTCCTCAGGGCTCATAGACATCTTATTCATCATGGTAAGTGACAAGAAAGCGATGTTTTATAATCAGACTGAGAGCATTTATAAGCTGTATTTAAAGCTGTTCTTTAACTTCAAGAGAAACTAAACTTCATTAAACTTTCTCTTCTCAGTGATGAGGTCTAAACATTTTGAGAGTGTCCAAATGTGTGAAGACGATGACATTGCCGTTGTTACTATAAAAATGTGGAACGATATCTTCAGGGCAAACAGGTACAACAGCAAGCCACCAGTTCCATACCACAAGCTTTGGCCAACTGCTACTATTTGGAAAATATCCTTTGGTCTTTGTCTCTCACCCTCTTTTTTTCTGCAGTGCTGTTTTAGCTGAGATGGGCAACAGAGCTCTCACTGGCATTACAGATGATATTGTTTATAAAATGTCCAGTAGCTCAAATCCTGTGATTGGCAGGGCAGCTGTGAAGACACTCATACTGATTATGGACAACAGCAACTCAACCCATCAGCTCATTTACAAACGATACAGAGGTAGAGTCACATTATACACATCTCAGAATGTCCCGATGAGGGTCCGAAATTAACGTTTTGCCACAACTGCCAATGGCAGTTGGCAGGTGTCTTGGCATGCTCTCTACCAGTCTTTCACATTGCTGTTGGGTGACTTTATGCCACTCATGGCGCAAACATTCAAGCAGCTTGGCTTTTTTTGAAGGCTTGTGGTCATCCATCTTCCTCTTGATCACATTCCAGAGATTTTCAGTGGGATTCAGGTCTGGAGATTGGGCTGGCCATGACAGGGTCTTGATCTGGTGGTCCTCCATCCACACCTTGATTGACCCCGTATGTGTGGCATATAACATTGTCCTGCTGGAAAAAACAATCCTCAGAGTTGGGGAACATTGTCAGAGCAGAAGATTGCAGTTTTCTTCCAGGATAACCTTGTATGTGGCTTGACTGTCTACCTTCTGCTCTGACAATGTTCCCCAACTCTGAGGATTGGTTTTTCCAGCAGGACAATGCTCAGGGTGGAGGACCACCAGATCAAGACCCTGTCATGGTCAGCCCAATCTCCAGACCTGAACCCTCTGAAATGTGATCAAGAGGAAGATGGATGGTCACAAGCCATCAAACAAAGCCGAGTTGCTTGAATTTATGCGCCAGGAGTGGCATAAAGTCACCCAGCAGCAATGTCAAAGACTGGTAGAGAGCTGCCAAGACGCATGAAAGCTGCGATTGAAAATCAGGGTTACTCCAACAAATATTGATTTCTGAACTCTTCCTATGTTAAAACATTAATATTATGTTGTTTAAAAATTTATATGAATTTATTTGCAGTATTCGAGCTCTGATAACACTGCATCTTTTTTTGTTATGTTGACCAGTTGACATTTTCTGCAAATAAATGCTCTAAATGACAATGTCTTTATTTGGAATTTGGGAGAAATGTTGTCAGTACTTTATAGAATAAAACAAAACTGTTCATTTTACTCAAAAAGTAAATTTTGCAGTATTTTCCAGAGCTGTATATACATATATACACACATACAGATAGACGCAACATAATTTTATTTTGTTGATGATTTGATTTGCTCACGTCACTTACTGGCACTGCTTGGCACTTGGCGAGTGTTAATTTTGTTTGTGCTGCAGGTTTGGATGATTTGTCTTTGAAAGATTGGCGTGGTAAAGGCTTTGACGCTGCACTGGATCAACTTATTGACCGACTGCAGTCAGATGTCCCATGGAGAGACACTGAGGTCAGCAGCCACCAACTGTAATTCAGCATCACAGTATCAAATCCACTCCCTGCAAGCGCTGTGTTCCATTTATGAGGAGTAGTTCAGTTATCGGCTGTCCATGTTAAACTGTTATTAAATTGGATTTATTTGTATTACACAGTGATATATAGAGGGATTTTGGGGTTATAGTTATAATGAATTTCACACTTGAAATGTCTTATCTTATATTTTATTGTTTGCTTGTATTTACATTCTTCATTATTTATTTATTTATTTACTCAGCATGATCCTAAGGAGTCCTCTGAGGAGAAAGTGAGAGCAGCATGTGTAATCCAGGCCACCTGGAGAGCCCATCAGACCAGAAAAAGACTTAAGAATCTGCCTAGAGCTGTCAGCACATTACAACGCAGCTTCAGGTTAGGAAATAATGATCCTCCCCATGCCCAAATATGTCTACGTCCCTACTGCTGTATATAGTATACCAAAAAGCGTATGTCAGATGAGTAAGATGTCTGAATGCTCAGTATTAATAAAACTGTAATTGCAGTTGTAGTACAACTATTTGCTTATTGAATTGTGATTCATATTTCTTGCCTTCATCGGTTTAACCATGTAATTGCCTTTACAGAGGCAGTGTCACGTTGTGTGTTGATTCTCATGCAGTGACCGAAAGCAAGACACAAGTTTTGTTACACAGAACCAAAACTCAAAACCTAAGCTTGCCTGAAATGTTAACACCGTTTTGCTGCCTAGCAAGCACTGGTAGTTACTGAAGAAATTGTTAATCTAGTTTTTGATTATTGCGCCAATTTGCCTGTGGCTTTTAGGGAAAAGCGGAGGCGGCAACAGGAACATGCTGAGCGACAACATGCAGAAGAGGAGTTACGTCATCAAGTGTGTCTGCGAAGACAGAGAGCCATGAGACAATTCCGCCAACGCCAGCTTCATCTGATGGAGATACTACCTGCTGGTAACACATGCATCATTTCACCCAAAAATGAAAATTCTCAACCCATATGCCATCCCATTTGCTTCTGCAGAACACAAATGAAGATTTTTGAAGAATATCTCAGCTCTGTAAGTGCATGCAATACAAGTGAATGGTGACCAGAAGGCACATAAAGGTAATCCGTACAACTCCAGTGGTTAAATCCATGTCTTCAGAACCGATATGATAGGTGCAGGTGAGAAAAAGATCAATATTTAAGTCCTTTTTTAATGTAAATCTCGACTTTTAACCAGCCCTGACCAGTAGGTGGTGATATGCAGTCTTCATGCATAGCATGTAAAAGTGAAAGTGGAGATTTATTGTAAAAAAGGACTTAAATATTGATCTGTTTCTCACCCACAACTATCATATCGCTTCTGAAGACATGGATTTAACCACTGGAGTTGTACGGATTACTTTTAGGCTGCCTTTATGTGCCTTTTGGTGCTTTATTGTTCTGGTCACCATTCACTTGTATTGTATGGACCTACAGAGCTGAGATATTGTTTAAAAATCTTTGTTTGTGTTTTGCAGAAGAAAAACGTAAGATACATCTGGGATGGCATGAGGGTGAGAAAATGGTGAGAGAATTTTTATTTTTGGGTGAACTGCCCCTTTAAGTAAAAGGTTGCTGTAATATACGGGGTGGTTAATGCTGTAAATGTCCACCTCTCCCAGCCCAGGTGGAGAGATACATGGGGGAGCTGGAGAAGAAGGCAGCTGTGCTGATTCAGAGAGTGTGGAGAGGACACAGTGAGAGACGAAACTTCCAGCAACACAAATACATTCTAAAACAACACAAAGCTGCTGTCACTCTGCAGAGAGCTGTGAGTGTAGAACTAAAAGCTCTGTTGGCTAATGCACTGATGGAGTGAAACATCAGCGATGCCTCTGTCACATTGCATCGCGTTGCACGCTGGTCAAGCTATGTAAAGTGTTGTGTCTCAAGTTCAAATTTCAATTCTGACCCCCCTTTGAAGCCAATGATTACCGGGCAATTTGCAAAGTCTGTCTGTCACTTGATTCCTTGTAATTCATTTCTGTTTTCCATATTGTTTCCAAACATTATTCAGTTAAGTGTGTCCTTTTTGTTTTTTGTCTGGTAGAATATATAAAGTCTGTGAATGAATTTGCTTATAATTGTGAATATCTGACAGATTCTGCGGTTTCTAAAACGTCGTAAAGCGCAAAGGATTATTCTAACACCATTCAAGGGACCCAAAGGACTGACTGACAGTCGGAGGACGGAGCTCAGGAGACAGATAGAGGAGCACATCTCTCTACATCCTGTGAGTTACTACTGGCCCCTACTATAAATGACATCCATTTTAAACACTGTGTACTTTTATCCAGATGTTTATCCAGTGTCCAAATGATCATTTATCTCAATGTGAGCAGTCATGATGGATTTTGTGTTGTGCAGTCATCTGTGATGTCAGCAGAGGGCAGTATGGAGCTGCATCAGAGAGCTCAGAGTCTCCTTCACAAGCACCTGGTCAACAAAGCATCTGATCGGGCACAGGAGCAGCACAGACAGGCTCTCCTTGCACAGATCAACACCGACATTGAGCTTTTACTAAGTATGTACCAAAATCTGAGGCTATAGTCATGAAATATCTTGACATTTGCAAAGTGTAAGAACTTAAACAAATGTTTAATAAAAGGATTGTGAATTGGTCCTTAAAGGGATAGTTCTCCCAAAAATTATAATTCTCTCATCATTTACACACCCTCATGCCATCCCAGATGTGTTTGACTTTCTTTCTTCTGATCAACTTCAACCACGATTTGTAGAAGAATATCTGAGCTCTGTAGTTTCATTCAATATAAGTCAACAGGGTCCAAAACATTGAAGCTCAAAAAGCACATAAATGTAGCATAAAAGTAATCCACACGACTCCAGTGATTGAATCATTGTCTTATGTAGTAATATGATAGGTGAAGGTGAGAAACAGATATTTAAGTCCTTTTTACTATAAATCTCCACTTTCACATTCTTCTTTTGTTTTTGGCGATTCACTTTCTTTGTGCATATCACCACTTACTTGACAGCCTGGTGAATTTATTGTAAAAAAGGACTTAATATTGATCTGTGTCTCACCCAAACCTATCATATTGCTTCTGTGGACATATATTTAACTACTGGAGATTTATGGATTACTTTTATGCTTCCTTTATGTGCTTTTTTGAGCTTCAAAGTTTTGTACCCTGTTGACTTATATTGTATGAACCTACAGAGCTTAAATATTCCTGTAAAAATCTTAATTTGTGTTCTGCAGAAAAAAGTAAGTCCTACACATCTGGAACTGCATGATGGTGAGTAAATGATGAGAGAATTTTCATTTTAAGTGAGCTATTCTTTTAATACACTTATAAAATTGGACTTTCATCAAAACATGTAGTAAGTAATCATATTTGATTACTTTAAAGTGTAATCTAAAAGTTTACATTACTGATTACAATTTTATCTGTGCAATTTGTAATCAGTACTAAATTACACCATCTCATATTGCACATAACTTCTGTAATATTTCAGATCCCCCATCCCTGAAGGATGCCAGAGGGGAAGATGCGATCCTTTTCCTGAGCCGTTCTGTCCCTGTGGCTACACGAGCCCGTCAATCACACACTGCTTTGATCCAGAGCATGCGTCTCCCATGGTGGAGGATGCTGGGAGAGGAGTTCTCCAGCCCAGAGGACCCTCCCAGGAAAGACTATGATATGGACATTGAGTCACTGTATCTGGGCGGTAGCTAAATTATGTTGAAAAATGAACAGATGTTTACAACAGATTTTTATTACACTAGTGGTCAAAAGTGGTCACTGGTAATATAGCTCTAATATCAGCATACTTGACAATGGTACATTTGAATTGTTGCAAGTTTTTATAGGGATAGTTCACCCAAAACTGAAAATTCTGTCATGATTTACTCACCCTCCTGGTATCCCAGATGTGTGACTTTCTTCAGCAGAACACAAATTAAGACTTTTAAAAGAATATTTCAGCTCTGTAGGTCCTCACAATGGAAGTGATTGGGTGCCAACATTTTGAAGCTCCAAAATCCATATAAATGGAGCATAAAAGTAATCCATATGACTCCAGTGATTAAATCCAAGTGTTCAGACATGATATTATAGGTTTGAGTGAGAAACAGATCAATATATAAGTCAGTTTTATCATAAATACTCCTCTTTGCCCAGTAGGGAGGAGATATGCACCAAGAATGTGAATCACCAAAAACAGAAGAAGAAGAATGTGAAAGTTAAAGTGAAGATTGACTGAGCAAAAAAGGACATTTAACATTGACCTTTTTCTCACCTATCAAATCGTGTCTGAACACTCGGATTTAACCACTGCAGTCTTATCGATTACTTTTATGTTGCCCTTATGTGGATTTTGGAGCTTCATAATTTTGGCACCCATTCACTTGCATTGTATGGACCTACAGAACATCTGGGATGGCATGAGTGTGAGAAAATGATGAGAAAATTTTCATTTTTGGGTGAACTATTCCTTTAAGGCTTCCAAGATGATGTGCTTGGTAAATCGAAGAGTAAATGTGATTGCCTGTATTTTATAAATGCAATGCAATAACAGAAATGATTAGCTACATATTTACTAAAACGTTAATCCATGTAATCTAAACTAATTTGTATTCTTTACATTAAATTTAAGGACCAACGCGACAAGTCAAGTCCCTGTCTTTTATTGATTTTGAGTGTCAGATAAACTAGCAATCTATTTTAATCACTTGCTCTTATATTATTAAGTGCAGCTGTTTTTGTTGTTTTTAGCCATTGGATTTGGTTGTCCACTTTTTTTGTCCAAGGACTCCTTTAGGAATCATTTGAAATATTTCTCATATTTTTAAGTTTTTTTTTTTTTTTAGTTGAGTAAATCTGATGAAAACAATGCTACATTTCTTAGTTGATACATTATGTTCTTGTTTTATATTTGCAGGAAGTTCAGTATTATTAGAAATAAATATGAAAAAGAATTCTGAATATGAAACTTCACTGAAACGGTCTATTTCCTAAGGTCGATGCTAATGGGAAAAGTGCCAGGTAAACATAAAAGTGCTTCTGTGCCTGCCAAAACTCTGCTGTGCTACAAGTGCCAATGTGAGGTTTAATTAATTAACTACAGTAATCTTTTATGCTGGCACATGATTAAGTTTTACCACAGTTGTATTGGGCTCTTTCTGTCCCTCCAGTCAGATATTGTTCGAAGTTCAGATAACTTTTGCTGTTGCAGTCTTCTGATTAGACTTAAGTCAAAATGTACAAATGGACTGCAAGGAAATAATAAGAGTTGATAAAAAATCTCTTTTTCTTAAATCTGCATTAATGCATTTAGCATATGCTTTTATCCAAATTAACTATGTGTGATATCTGGAAATCAAACCCATGACATTTGCATTACTAGTGTCATGCTTTACCAGTTTTTAGACATTGAATGAAAAAATAAACACTTTCATTGTTAAACATTTAAAGCCGTGGCCTAAAGTATTGGCAGTTAAATAATTTGTGTGTTTTGCAAATGTTTCTGCTTCAGTTGTTGTGATATTAATTCACATTGTTTCTAGATTATTGTGCAGAGTGATCAGATGCATTTTAAATAATTGCAAAAAGCTTCATTGGCCAACAAAATTAACTTTCACTGTTTTTTGGCCCAGGCACAAAATAACCAGCTAACATCATTTCACTAATCATATCAGCAGCACCTGGGAAAGTGTGAACGAGTACTAGTCAGGTGACATCACTCTATCATTCTGATTGGATTATAAGAGCAGACTGATTGCTATAAAAGGAGGGAAGATGTGCTTCCAATCATTGTGTTCTTGTTAGCAATGTTACCTTTAAAGAACGACGTGCAGCCATCATTGCTTTGCATCAAAATGGCCTCACATGCAAGGATATTGCTGCAAAGAATATTGCACCTGAAAGAACCATTTACCAGATCATCAAGAACTTTAAGGAGAGAGGTTCAACTGCAGTGAAGAAGGCTTCAGGACGTCCCAGAGTGTCCTGCAAGCACCAGGTCATCTCCTGAGGAGTCAGTTACGGAATCGTGTCATCACCAGTGCAGAGCTCAATATTGGCAGCCAGTTTGTGTGAGTGCATCTGCACGCACAGTGAGGCGAAGACTATTGGACAATGGCCTGTTGTCAAGAAGGGCAGCAAAGAAGCCACTTCTCTCCAAGAAAAACATCAAGGACAGACTGAAATTCTGTAAGAGAGTACAAGGATTGGACAGCAAAAGACTGGTGCAAAGTTATTTTCTCTGATGAAGCCCCCTTCTGACTGTTTGGAACATATGGAAAATCGATAGTCCAAAGAAGAATATGTGAACGCTACCATGAGTCCTGTGTCGTGCCAACAGTGAATCATAAGACCATCCGTATGTGGGGTTGCTTTTCATCCAAGGGAGTGGGCTGTCTCACAATTCTGCCCAAAATCACAGCCATGAATAAAGAATGGTATCAAAACGTCCTGCAAGAGCAACTACTCCCAACGATCCAGGAGCAATTTGGTGATGATCCGTGCATTTTCCAGCATGATGGAGCACCATGTCACAAGGCAAGAGTGATAATGAAGTGGCTCGGAGATCATTACATTGAAATTTTGGATCCGTGGCCAGGCAACTCCCTGGATCTTTATCCCATTGAGAACCTGTGGTCAATCCTCAAAAATTGTGATCAAATCCGAGCACATCAGTCAGGATTTGGCCCAGAAGCTGATATTCAGCATGCCAGAGCGAATTTCAGAGGTTATGAAGAACAGGGGTCAACACTGTAAATATTGACTCTTTGCATATATTGAATGTTTTTGCCAAAAAAAAAAAAAGCCTTTAAAACTCATGAAACGCTTTTCATTGTTTTCTAGTAAACCATTGAAACAAGTGAAATAATCTACACATACTGAAGCAGCAAACTTTGGAAAACACAAAATTGATGTCACTGCCAATACTTTTGGTCATGGCTGTACACATTTAAGTTCCAAGATTCATTGTCATACGATAAAAACAACATTCACATATCTGTAATAACGGTGCTCAGATCAAATGTAATGACTCCCTTGTAATACCATAATCATGAAAACCAAATTATGATATAACAACAACAAAAGGTTCACAGTACACTGATTTGTTCTAAAAACAAACACTTTCTGAATGTCATTTAAGTAGTTCTTCACAGGTGAGTTTTACCTCTGCTCCTGAGAGACTACAACTACTTCTGCTTGAGTTGAATTATTCAGTGCTCATTCCACTAATATTGTTGTGTAATATCTCACACACTCTTCACTGTAGCCGCTTAAAATCTCTCACTCTCACTTCACACTGCCTCTCCAACATGCTCCGTTCCTCACACACTCACTCCATTCAAAGCATAAGCGCTTAATAACTGCTGCTAAATACGGCTGATTTCACACAGTCATGCCAGCTTGACTACTGCTAATGCCCACTATGATATCACTACGAGTTGAAATGTGCATTGTTCAATTGGTGAGAAAACGATTAGTCTTCTTCTGGACAATTCACTAAAATTAAACAGTGTAAATTTAGATTATATACTGACTTTATTTTACTTTCTTATATTGGTCCATATTGTACCAATAGGGCATGACAGTTGGGTTCCAGAAGTAAAAATCACATTCATTTTCTCCATAGGCAAACTCTTTTTGATTTTTAACTATAACTTATAAACCTTTAAAGACAGATTTACCGTGAGCTCCGAGGTTGTTAATCAGTGGCCAATGCCTCTTTTGAAGCCATCAGTCGGCATTGGAATTTTTGACAATCTTGTTAAATAGCTGAATTCCTGTTGAATTTCGACACTATCCATGATCAAGCAGAGAAAGATCCACCAATCAGAGAATTGCTGCCAACAAAGGGTACCAAATACACTCTGCAGCGACCACCCACTCCCATGACACCTTCACCTTGTAAATGATGCAATTAAGTCAGCCTTAACATTTGTGCATGGAACTACTTCCTTACGCGACGGAGCAGAATCTGCCGTTGCTGGTTCAAACCAAATTATGCGTCTGAGCCTCTCAAAAACGTCACTTTAGAACTAGTATCATGGCGTTTGGTGTTTCTAACAAGTTATTGGAGAAACAAGGATGTGAGTGTGTGTGTGTGTGTGAGAGCGAGAGAGAGAGAGATGCTGTAGGGTGTTAGTCAGCTTTCTGAAGATAATATTATTTTGGTAAAATGCATCCTATTTTCTCTCCACCATTTTGAACAGTATGTCCTCTGCAATATGGAAACTCTGGTAAGAGGTAAATGCCTTGAGTTTGTGTAATTAATCAGTCTGTTGTGTCTCTCAGCTGTGAGATTCTAGCAACCAAAGTGAGGTTACCCCATGTGACTCTACCCTCCCTAGCAACCGGCTACCCAGGCCCCAGTTTAAAGCTATTTTTAAACCAGCTTTAGTAGTGTAGTAGTAATCAGAGAAATCAAAGATGGCCGATGAATGAAAATACAGACTGACAGCGCTGATTAAAACCACGTCACCTCAACTGGCTAATTTACACACAAAAATGGTCTTTTGTCGCCACCTTCTGGCTACAATCTGTAATGTCACAAAAATAAATGGAAAGAGACACATCTAGCTCTTTACATATCTGCACTGCTCTTACAGGAGGAGAGGAGGGTGGAGAGGTCATGTAAATACCAATAATAATTTGGTAGCTGAGTCATACTCTAATAGAGCGGGTTGGAGCACCTCGCTCTGCTCGCAGCAGCCCCGCTGAAAGCCAGGATGGCTAGCTGAATGGACAACTCTCTGTCTGAATGGCAGGAAGTGCATTAAATGAGAAAAGTGGCAATTAAGAGCAGTTTTTCCTGTTTACATGCCGTCTCTGCAAAACATATGTGCAGTGGATGCAGAAGAGAGCACTAATTGTATAAATGCGCACTTGAAATTGCCCCATGGCAGCACACAGGGTGATTCCTAAAAGCTACAAAGGCCTGTTTGGACACATAAGATCCCTAAGAGGCTACTCAAGATTACGGAACAGGGAACGTAGCACACCTGCACAACTCGAGCGCTACCTGTAGATACTGTGTGGTGTTTGTTGATGGATGTATATAAGCAAACAGAGAGGGACAAATGTGGATGAAGCAAAGCGTCATTGACAACAGAAGATGGAGCGGCTATAAGAACAAACGGAAAGAGTTTGTTAGAGATATAAAGTATTTGAACACTTAATTAGGCTCCTGCATTTTGTAGTAGTTTTTTTTATTTTTTTATCCAAAATTCACTTATGAAACTATTTGATAACTCTTATTACTTTATTACATTGCTCTACCAGATGTGCTACAGGAATAAAATATCAAACCAAGTGACATTTATTTTAAGCTCAAACACACTTTTCAAGCAAAACTTTTTATAAAAAGAAGTTAGATGTGAAATGATACAACAATAGATGGTAAATAGTCTACACGTATATAGCGGTTTTTTAACCTTTACACTGCATCTCATTCACCCATTCACACACAGCAGATCTGCCAATGGAAGGACACCCACCAAAATAATAAACATGGATAAAAATAACAAGGCATTTTGGCCGAAATAAAGCAGAAAACTGAAAATGCTTTAAGACAAAGAAGACGTATTTTGATAATAATTTAACTGTAAAAAAGTGGCATTAATTAAATATAATAGTCCTCTTGCAGCACATTTCATTATATTAAATGTATTATTAAATGTCATTAAAAATAGTTTAGTTAACATCTGAATTTCTGCTACTATTGGAATGACAAATTGTGAATTACTCTTTTTATCTATAAAATATTTAATTTATAAAAAATGTTTGTGTTCATTTAAGTTTGAGAAAAACAACACCTTTGTGTTTTATAACTTTTTTTTTTTACTTTGACATATTGGTCAGATGGGATGCGATGGCTCACCTGCAGCTCTTCGTTACAATCATCTCATTGGTCACTTCTTTGAATTTCCTCCAGAGTTCAGATTCTTCCAATGTGACTTTGAGCTGTTTCTCTGTGGGATCTCTCTTCTCTCTCTCTCTCTCTCTCCATCACGCTCAGATGTCACTCTGTCCACGATCCCTGTGTCTCCCTCCACATTCACGAGTGATGGGCAAACCTCACACCCTCTCGACAAGTAGAAGAGAACTCTGCTCTAACTATAACTCACTATAATATATGAGGAAATGTATCACATAAATCCCTATCACATAAAACAACAGGTGAATTCTTCTTCCGGGTTGCTATTATCAGTGTGTCGCATGATAGCCTAAAGTGTGTTGATGCCTATAAGACAAAAATGGAAAACTATAACCTTTTAAACTATAAAACAGTAGATATGGATTAAAAACTATTAAACACTATAAATAATGTGTTGTACTTGCACAAGAACAAACAATAAAGAACTAAATTCTCAGTTCAGGTCACTTGATGACAATAAACATACGGTCCGGTCTCGCGATGACCTTTATTTACTAGTAAAATAATACATTCTAGAGTTATGACGAACAACCTGTTACCTATTTCTTGTCAACAAAGTCAAGCTTCAATTGAGAACATATACGATGTAAATAAGGACACGACATGCTATAACAGCTGTAGTATTGTTCTCTGCTGAGAACGGGAATTGCTGGAACTCTATCCAGCGACCGGTGCTCTCATCACGGTGACACGCGCATGGAGAGATTTGACTAGGATTTAAAGAGTTTAAATCCGGAAAAAAGGGTCTCATTAATGAAGATTCCTCCTGCACATCAAAAATCTGAAAATCAAACCTCTGACCCTTCAACAGCGAAGATGATTTACGCACATCGGTGAACTTTAAAAGTCTTGAGTGTCACATTGTGTGGCAAACACAGGATTTCTTTTATGATAGTAGAATACATATAGGCCATACCTTGAATAATAATAATAATAAAACTGAATTAAGTTGTATTAACAATGCATTAACACCAAAATATACAGTTGAGGTCAGAAGTTTACATACACTTAGGTTGAAGTCATTAAAACTCCTTTTTCAACCACTCAAACCAATTGTTTCCAACAAGAAACAGAGGTTTACATACACTAAGTTAACTGTGCCTTTAAGCAGCTTGGACAATTCCAGAAAATGATGTCAAGCCTTTAGACAATTAGCTTCTGATAGGAGGGGTACTGAATTGACGTGTAGCCTACCTGTAGATGTATTTTAAGGCCTACCTTCAAACTCAGTGCCTCTTTGTTTGACATCATGGGAAAATCAAAGAAATCAGCAAAAAAGACCTCAGGACCTCCACAAGTCTGGTTCATCCTTGGGAGCAATTTCCAAACGCCTGAAGGTACCACGTTCATCTGTACAAACAATAGTATGTAAGTCAGCCTGGTACCATGCAGCCATCATACTGCTCAGGAAGGAGACTCATTCTATCTCTTAGAAATTAATGTAGTTTGGTGTAAAAAGTGCAAATCAATCCCAAAACAACAGCAAAGGACCTTGTGAAGATGCTGGAGGAAACAGGTAGACAAGTATCTATATCCACAGTAATACAGCCCTTTATCGACATAACCTGAAAACCTGTTCTGCAAGGAAGAAGCCACTGCTCCAAAACAAAAAAGCCAGACTACAGTTTGCAAGTGCACATGGGGACAAAGATCTTACTTTTTTGAGATATGTCCGCTAGTCTGATGAAATAAAAATTTAACTGTTTGGCCACAATGACCATCATTATGTTTGAAGAAAAAGGTGTGAGGCTTGCAAGCCGAAGAATACCATCCCAACCGTGGCAACATCATGTTGTGGGGTTGTGTTGCCACAGAAGGGGCTGGTGCACTTCAAAAAATAGATGGCATCATGAGGATGGAAATTATGTGGATATATTGAAGCAACATCTCAAGACATCAGCCAGGAAGTTAAAGCTCGGTCGCAAATGGGACTTTGCAAATGGGCAATAACACCAAGCACACCTCCAAAGTTGTGGCAAAATGGCTTAAGGACAACAAAGTATTGGAGTGGCCATCACAAAGCTCTGACCTCAATCTGATAGAAAATTTGTGGGCAGAACTGAAAAAGCGTGTGCGAGCAAGGAGGTCTACAAACCTGACTCCAGTCATACCAGTTCTGTCTGGAGGAATGGGCCAAAATTCCAGCAACTTATTGTGAGAAGCTTGTGGAAGGACACCAAAATGTTTGACCCAAGTTAAACAATATTAAAGCGATGATACCAAATACTAACAAAGTTTATGTAAACATCTGACATACTGGGAATGTAATAAAATAAATAAAATCTGAAATAAATAATTATCTCTATTATTCTGACATTTCACATTCTTACAATAAAGTCGTGATCCTAACTGACCTAAGACTGGGAATGTTTTCTATGATTAAATGTATTTGGCAAAGGACTAAAAAAACATAGATCCACAAAGACTTAATGAATTTGAATACCGTTTAATAGCAATGCTGTAGTAATATTTCCACATAAAAAGTAGTGATTTTGTTTCTTATAAAACATTTATTTTCTTACATAAATGTCATCTCACATAGTCTATATTGTTCTTTATAACAGTAAAGTAGATCTTCGTAATAAAAGACAAATAAGAATAACAAAATATTGATCTGATGGGGAAATTCAAATTTTTCAGTCATGATAAAATTATTCTGAAATTATTTTTTTCATAGTCTGGATAATATTTCCATGCAAGTGCTGTAAAATAAAAGAGGTCCCTTCAGTAAACCCACAGCTGCTGAAATTATGATTTGAAATGACAAAATAAAAATAACAACATTGGGAAACTAACATTGTCATGCTTGAAATCGCTCCAGTAAAAATGAAATGTGTTTAAATACGAGGCTTAAATACAACACATTCATAAGAAAAAGCCACATGATTTTTATCTTAAACACAAAGCTAATTAAAACTGCTGGAAAAGGAACCTCCAGATATGCATTGGCACCCTAATGAGGGATTATTAATTTTACTTATCTAATACGATAAGAATTACAAAAGAAACAGGATGACAGAAACCGGCTTATTACTTATCAACTAGGTCATTTCTGAAGACTGAAATATGATTGCAACACCACTATTTAAAAAAAAAACCTTAGTAGCAAAAATAATCATTACAATCTTATTTTGAAACACTCAAAACTACCACACAAATAACACTTCAAAACGAAAACAGCACACATTGGTTACAATTCTACCCAATCTAGTACTCAAGTAAAAGACAGTGAGGAAGACCCGTGGAACGGAATCATTTAGCAATTAAGCAGCAGTTAAAAATAAAGTGTGCAGCTAATTCTTACTGTACCAAACATATCTCTACAGTTACAGGGAAGAGACCTAACATTGACCTTTTACCTAATTACAAGTCCCATCCTTCATAGTTTCCTACTTGAGAGTAAAGCACAGGTGTTTGTTCGTTTATGTGTGTTTGTTATTTCACACAGATGGAGAGTGTCCATCTGTTTGAGGAAGGGGGAGTGCCTGAAGTGTGGTGTGTGCCAGGTTGCAGAGTGGGTACATGAGTGGCATTGAAGGCAGCACCAATGCTGGAGCCAGAGCAGCACACAGAGGCATCTATCTCACTTGAAGCATGCGGAGAACAACTTCACAATTGCATCCCTAAATAAAAACAAACCCCAAAAATAACATAAAATAAGATGACTTAAAAGTGCCTTTTTTCTGCTGCTTTGATCTGCAGACCTAAATTTAGTGTATAAATGATTTGTGAAACTTACATTTTATATACATATGTAAATACCAAAAAGCAGTTGGAGTTAAAAACTGAGCATTGATTTAATGTCAACAGTTTTTCAAAAAAAAATATTTGAAAAGGGAAACTCACCTCGCAAAAGGAATGTAAGATAAGCTATACCTGCGAAATCAAATGGACAGATTTGTACTTATCAAAGGCAACATGTCATATATATGTAGTTCAAATGGATTCAGACTTCTAACGGATGCTGCTTTATTGCTTGCTAATTTAACTTGATTAAAATAGGTTAATGCAACACAATTTTTTTGCATTTGGTCTCGACTTAGCATTTGGTCGGGACTGTGTGAATACTATTTGTTGCATCAATGTATAACTGAAACTGAGCAGGGTATTTACATGTCCCATTATGCTTTGCTTGGGACAAAATCGAGAGATTTAGTGTTATTTTAATGCATTTTACACCAAATGAGACAAATAGCAGACTTGTAATTAATATTCTGTTATGTTGGGATTTAGAAGAGTTTCTGTCATGTTGAATATTTTTGGTGGTTGCCATTGTGGAGAAGGATGGAGCTAATGGTTAGGTCAAGGATGGGTAAACGTCTACTGAAATATCAAAGTATATAGCTTTTCTCATAAAGCAATAACTGAGGGATCATCCCAAGTCAGTTACTATTCTGACTGACTTCTGATGCCACAGTACCAAAAAATATAATATGCTAATGTATTTTTTTATGTAAACAGAGGCTAACTCAAATAATTTAGGTTTTCACAACACAAAGTATTTGAAGAGCATACATGCTAATTTCATATTGAGGAAACTAATTTTCATTTAGTGGAACCAATGTCCACAATTGAATTAAGTTAAACCAACAAATTTTCATTGTTATTACAATTGAATATGCAGGATTCATTACAGTACTTTAATTATTTACTTTACTTATGTTTTAAATCACTCTGGAAAAGAGCAAATGCCTTAAAAGGATAGTTTACCCAAAAACAAAAATTCTCAGAATTCTCAAAAAGGAGATTTTTAGAGGAACGTCTCAGCCCTGCAGGTCCATACAATGCAAGTGAATAGTGGCCAGAGTCCCAAAAAGGACATAAAGGTGGCATGAAAGTAATCCATACAACTCCATTGATTAAATCCATATCTTAAGGAACGATATGAGAGCTGTGGGTGAGAAACAATTTAATATTTAAGACAATATTTTACGTTAAATCTCCACTTTCACTTTCACCTTTTGTTTTTTGGCAATTCACACTCTTCATGCACATGCAAGTCCTTTTAGTACTATAAATCTCCATCTTTGACCTGCCCTGACCAATAGGTGGCATATGCATGAAGAATGTGAATCGCAAAAAAACAATAGAAGAAGAATGTGGAGGTGAAAATGAAAGTGAAGAATTATTGTAAAAACTTAAATATTGATCTGTTTCTCACCCACACCTCTCATATTGCTTCAGAAAATATTGATTTAACTACTGGAGTCTTATGGATTTCTTTTATACTGACTTTATGTGATTTTTGGAGATTCAAAGTTCTGGCCATCATTCACTTGCATTGTATGGACCTACAGAGCTAAGATATTCTTCTAAAAACCTTTGTTTGAGTTTTGCAGAAGAATGAAAGTCATATACATCAGGGATAGTGATTAAATGATGTCAGAACTTTATGTGTGAACTATTCCTTTAAATTAACATAATATACAAGCATTCTACATGTCTCAATATCCCTAATAGCTGCTAAAATGGCAACAATACCAAGCTCAGTTTCACAGTTTTTGAATTTGCAAATACATATATTTCACAACATGGCACGGAGCTTGAGAGAACAAAGCAGTTCAAGTCAGAGCTAAAATCTAGGGAAATAATTGTTTAATTTAGATTTATCAATTTGTTAACCAAAAACCACTGCCGGTCAATAGGTTGCAATTGATTTTATGCCCCCTTTCCTGCAATTCAGAGGTCAGGAGAGGACAGCTGTCTTAATGTTAAACTGAGCTTAATAATTATATGGACATACAGGTTCCTGGTTCAACGTTCCTTATTGACATAATGTATCTGACTGGTATACTGGAGTTGTCACTTCCGCTGACTCTCACCAGTTTAATAATAACATGCTTGTATACACAAAAGGTATAGTAAAAGTTCATTACTAGGGCTATCTGGTTTCTTACCAAGTAAAAGCCAGAAACTGGAGGACACAGAACAGCAGAGCAAGGCCTTTGTTCTTCCACTGAGAAAGAGTTAAAAAGATAATGACAGTAAATTACCATGAAACATGAACATTTATGTGTTAAATATTCCATGATAAAAAAAAATCACATAACTTGTTAGGTAAAAGCCAAAGTTCTAAACTTTAAAAAGCAACTAAAACAAAACAAGAAACCAACTTACCCAAAATGCAGCACAAAAGGTCAGCACCAGGCATGTCTGCAAACCCATAAAAACACAAGTAGACTACTATACATTGCTAAAAGAGCCACAAATTCACATACAAGAAACAAACTATCAACACATCTATATCTGAATCTCTAGACTTATTTTAATTTATGATGTCAGTGTGTGTGTATGTTCTCACAATCATAATGGCAGTTGCCAGTGCTCTCGTCTTGTCACACATCCTCTTGATTTGCTTTAAAGGGCCCATTAAGAACATTGTGCTGAAAGTAGTCCACAGCGATACATTAAGGATTTCGTGTTGCACCTTCTCAGACTTATAGATTCCCATAGAGATGTTGCACTTCAGTGCATACAGTACATGGGTCAAAGACATGACAATTATTTGATTTGTCCAGATATGGTGTATTGCTTCAAAATTGCTTACTCGTGATTTTTGCTCTGGCAATTTCCCTTAATGAGAAGTTGTATAAATGCCCATATTCCCCTGTAATTTACCTGGATGCATGTGCGAACAGGGCTTATAATCATTCTAGAGCATTATGGACTTCCAGCTTGGCTGAAAAGGTTTCGGGAGGGCCTTTTCTGTTCCAAAAAGACATTATTCATGCACAGAGCAAGCAGTGGTTTAGAAATGGTTAACCATAAAGAAATGGTTTACAACTGTAAACCTGGTTTGAAGGAATTTGACTGGCCTGCGCAAAGCCCAGATCTGAACCCTTATTGAACGCCTTTAGGATGAATAGGAATAGCAAGCCAGGCCCATTAACCTAATGTCAGTGCCTGATCTCACTGATGCTCTTGTGTCCTGTTGAACATTTAAAGGAAAAGTTAACTGCTCACCCTTATGCCATCCTAGACATTTATGTCTTTCTTTTTTATGCAGAACACAAAGATTTTTATAAGAATATTTCAGCTCTGTAGATCCATACAATGCAAGGGAATGTTGACCAATGCTTTGAAGCTCCAAAAAGCACATAAAAGAACTATAAAAGTAATCCATACAAATCCAGTGGTTTAATCCATGTCTTCTGAAGCAATCCAATCAGTTTGGGGTGAGAACACACCAAAATATTACTCCTTTTTCACTGTACATGATGCACGATCATGATTTCAAGTATGATTACACTTCTTAGTGCTTGACGCATGCGCAGAGCGCTAAATCGTGCTAGGAAGTGTAATCGAGCTTGAAATAATCATTGCAGTTATTTTTGGTGTACTCACCCAAAACCGAATGGATCGCTTCAGAAGACATGGATTAAACCACTGGAGTCTTATAGATTACTTTTATGGTGCCTTTATATGCTTTTTCTGGTCACCATTCACTTGCATTGTATGGACCTACAGATATGAGATATTCTTTCAAAAATGTTTCTTTGTGTTCTACAGAAGAACGAAAGACATGGGAGGGTGAATAAACAATGAGAGAATGTTCATTTTTGGGTGAACTATTCCTTTAATTAAAAAACAATGCTTTATCCATTTCTTTGCTGCTATTACAGTTTACACTCTTCTGGAAAGTCAGGGATTTGTTCCCATGCAGACACAAGGGCGTCAGTTAGGTCATGCAGTGGCATTGGGCAATGGGGCATGACAGGCAGACACAGTTCCAATTCATCCCAAAGGTGTTCAATTGGTTTTAGGCCTGGGCTTTGCCATTGTGCAAGCCAGTCAATTTCTTCCACCAGACTTTTCTATTTGGACAATACTCTCTGCAGGGGCATTGTCATGCTGGAACAAAAACAGTGCCCACTCTAAACTGCTGCCCCAATGTTGGAAGCACAATTCTCTAGATAGAATGGCAATGTTTGGCATAGCATTAATATTCATCCTATAAGCCAAACATGTTCATTAAAAGGGTTTGTTCACACACTTTCGGCCAAACTGTGTAAAAACTTTTATCTTGAAAATACATTTTAAAACATCCTATGAAAATAATAACTAGGATGTGTTCATTCAAGGTGTGGATATTACTTCACTTAATGGTTACACCACTTGACATAATTTGATTATAAAAAATATTGTTCCTTTTCATCATTTCAGACATTCTTATTTGTCATTGATCCACATGCCAATGCAAACATGTTCCATTATTATTAACAAGGTAGTCAGTGGCACACCCTATCAAGATAAAATGACTCACCTCGAAAGTGAGGCAATATTGCCCAAACTGTAGAAGACTGCGAAAAGTATCAGTCCACTTTTAGGAACCCAAAGCAAGCACGTCCCCTGAATGACAAAAATAAGGAAAGAGTAGAGGTTTGGCGGTTGTTCGCACTATAGAAACCATTTTATTTGGACACGCAGATGCACCTTACCAAAACTGAACACACGATGCCCACCACAAAGCATGCGACGAATCCCTTCACACGCGTGCCCCATCCCAGTGTTGATGCTTCATTCGCTGCCTACAACAGCCGGGTTATATTCATGTAAACATACACTGGTGGCCAAAAGTTTGGAATAATGTACAGATTTTGCTCTTATGGAAAATAATTGGTTCTTTTATTCACCAAAGTGGCATTCAGCTTCTTAAAATACTTCAAAGAGTTCTCATCATCCTCCACATGCAGCAATGACAGCTTTGCAGATCCTTGTTATTCTAGCGGTCAGTTTGTCCAGATACTCAGGTGACCTTTCACCCCACACTTCCTTGTCTTGTCGGGCACTTCTCGCACACTTTACAATCTAGCTGATACCACAAAAGCACAATGGGGTGAAGATCCGTAACACTCTTTTCCAAGTATCTGTTGTCCAATGTCTGTTTCTTTGCCCACTCGAACCTTTTATTTTTGTTTTTCTGTTTCAAAAGTGTCCTTTTCTTTGCAGTTCTTCCCATAAGAGTCTTCTCTTTACTGTTGTAGATGAAACTGGTGTTGAGCAGGTAGAATTCAATGAAGCTGTCAGCGGAGGACATGTGAGGCGTCTATTTATCAAACTAGAGACTCTGATGTATTTATCCTCTTGTTTAGTTGTATATCTGGTCTTCTATATCTCTTTCTGTCCTTGTTAGAGACAGTTGTGCTTTATCTTTGAAGACTGTAGTTACACCTTTGTATGAAATCTTCAGTTTTTTGGCAATTTAAAGCATTGTATAGCCTTCATGCCTCAAAACAATGATTGACTGATGAGTTTCTAAAGAAACCTGTTTCTTTTTGGCCATTTTTGACCTAATACTGACCTTACGACATGCCAGTCTATTGCATACTGTGGCAACTCAAAAACAAACACAAAGACAATGTTCAGCTTCATTTAATGAACCAAATAGCATTCAACTGTGTTTCATATAATGGCAAGTGATTTTCTAGTACCAAATTATCAATTTAGCATGATTACTCAAGGATAAGATGTTGGAATTATGGCTGCTGTCTAGATTTGATCAAAAATGACTTTTTTCAAATAGTAATGGTGCTGTTTTTTACATCAGTAATGTCCTGACTATACTTTGTGATCAGTTGAATGCCACTTTGGTGAATTAAAGTACCAATTTCCTTCCGAAACAGCTTAATCTGTACATTATTCCAAACTTTTGGCCGCCAGTGTTTTACAAAAAACAGACAGTTAAAATCGATTTCAGATTTCTAAACATGACATCTCCTCCACAGTTACTATGCTTTTTATAGATATTATCATTACAATGTTATGACAGGCGTGTAAACACGTGGTCTTTATCGCAACAAAACAAGATGTAAAGGTCTGGATACAAATTTGAAGTAGCCACAATTAGATTAAATTGAGAATATAACTCAACTACAACTTAATCGAGCTAGCGGGCTGTAAACTGTTAATCGTAACTACCTGAAGTACGTTGAGGTCGTCATTGCCGTCTTGGCCACTCAAAACTTTCTTTAATTTATCCATTAATGTTCAGATTCACGATATAAATAAAAATCGATCCAAAAAACCGATGTCTCAAGTCGAAATAGACGTGGCACACAACAACTTTGGTCAAAGGAAATGTATTGATTTGCTCCCTTTCCTGTTCGAAAGTGTAACAGGTGCATTCGATAACTTCCGTATGTAGCCACGGCAACGATTATGTGACGTCATCACGTTCGACGTACTGAAACCAAAAGCAAAAGCGATAGCAGATTTAGTTTTCCTTTATTGTTTAGACCAAACATGATCTCGTGCTGTATTACATTTACACTAGACTCTTAAACATGTGTGTAGACAATGTATGAATATACACTTACACTTTTGTTGATGGATTGATGATACATTAGTTTCATTGTAAAATAGACGTTTTATACAATAATAATATACAACTCTAAAATATTCCAGATAAACCTAATAAAGTAAGGTACATTTTACATTTGCATTATACAGCTTATAAATGTGTCTCCAGAAAAAAATATACAAGGTAGAAAATGAGACATTCCTTGTCTTAATATGTAAATACAATAATAATAATACAAATAATAAAAAAAGCTTTTCATGCAATAAGTGAGAAAAATAAGCCTAATGTGATGTTTCTCCTGATATACACAATCTCCCCTTTGCCAACATTTTAAAAGCACATTTCTACTACCATTTTGAAGCACAACAGATTTAGAAATTAAGAGTCTCTGAAAATGGGTCTTTCTTGTCATGTTAGAGGAATAATGCTAGATTGCAACAGAACAGTGTAATATGAACGACAGCTGTTCCTTTTAAATCCATTGTCCGACTCATATCCAAACTTTTGGAGACAGAAGATCTTTGCTATACATCCCATAAAAAAGCGGATGGTTTGAATGGGTGCTTGGAGAACTCAGGGCACTATTACTCTGGTAGATGTCCAGTAGAGGGGCTCCGGCATGGCAACATGCTTTCGACATGTAGGACAGGTCTGCGTGGTCCACAGCCACTCCTCTATGCACTAAATCAGAAAGAGCAGAATATTCAATTAAATCAAGTGTAGTTTTATTTGTATAGTGCTTATAACAGTAATTACTGTTTCAAAACAGCTTAATAGAGAATAAGGCCTTAATACCCCAGTTTATAAGCTACAGGCGAGAGAAGCTAAATTGAAATGTCCTAAGATGGTTAGCGAGAAAACAAGGCTCAGTATTAGCTACTCACTCAGATTAAATACTGATCAGATCGTAGCTGAAATACCTGACTTTTGAACCATTTATATTTGACAATGATTAGCAGTCACTTGTGGAATTAAAGGTATAGTTCACCCACATATGAAAATTCTGTCATCATTTACACCATGTTAGTCTTAAACTATTTTTCTCCATACAATTAAAGCGAATGGTCACTGAGGCTGTCATTCAGCCTTGCATCTCCTTACCTGTTCCACAGAATAGAGAAAGTTATACAGGTTTACAACAACATAAGGGTGAGTCAATGATGACAGAATGTTTGGGCAAACTGTCTATTTATGCCCATAGCTGTTCGGGCTGTAGAAGACTTCTGTAGAAGATTTCTGAAGTTAAACTCCTGAAAGACAATTTACAATCTCCAGATTACCGTTTTATAAAGTCTGAAATCTGACCTCACTGTGAAAGCTGTGGGAACAGTGAAGCTCTCTGATAGCCCCGCCTCTTTTGTGTAGGTCTTCATGGCAGATCAAACACATACTGTAAGCATCACTCTGAAAGGCAGATACCACATTATGAATCCAGTTGAATTTGTCCTACTGCACATTATATTTACACTGTAAAAAATGAAATAGCATTTTATCCTGCTGGGGGTTGTGTCACAGATACTACGAAATGTAAATTACTTTGCATCTATACAAAAACAAAAGTTAGACCAACAATATTCCCCCAAATGTTGACCCAACTAGCCTAATAGACCTGGCTAGAGTAACTCAGCACTCCCTAGATTCGAACTTGCAACTCCTGGGGTGGTAGTCAGCTTCAATACTCGCTGAGCTACCCAGGCCCCACTAAGGACAATTATTAAGACATTTGTTTAGAAAAGTCAAAAATCTCTTGCAGCCTGTTCCATTATATTTTGAGTTTTCACAACTTTTTTGAAGATCAAAAAAGCACATAAAGGCAGCAAAAGAATCCATAAAACTCCAGTGGTTTAATCCATGTGTTCTGAAGCAATCCAATCGGTTTTGGGCAAGAAAAGACCAAAATATAACTGCTTTTTCACTGTGCATCTTGCCATTGCAGTCTCTATGATCATAATCTCAAGATCAATTACATTTATAGTGCTTGATGCATGTTTAGAGCACTACATGGCACTAGAAGTTAGATTAGATAACTTCAGAAGACATGGATTAAACGTATGGATTGCTTTTATGCTGCCTTTATTTGCTTTTTGAGCTTTAAAGTTGTGGTCACCATTCACTGGCATTGTATGGACCTAAAGAGCTGAGATATTCTTCTGAAAAGCTTTATTTGGGTTCTGTAAAAGAAAGAAAGTCAAATATAACTGGGATGGCATGAGGGTGAGTCCATGAGAGAATGTCAATTTTGGGGTGAACTGTCCCTTTAAGGTTCTTTAGGTGAGGATCTAAATGTTCTTGCAGTGAAACTCAGATGAATGAAAACAACCCTTTTCATTAGATAGTAAATGATGAGAGATTTTTCATTTTTGGGTGAACTATTTCTTTAACTTTATGGGCATTCCGAAAGATTCGGGGTCAGTGAACCCCTGGGGGTCTGTGGAGGTAATGCACGGATCCACAGAGAACACACACACACATATATATATATATATATATACACACACACTTAAAACATAGAATATTCTTTAAAACAATTAGTGACATTTCTAACAATCTGAATTATTTTATAAGCACTTTAAATGAAAGTTAAGCCTATTATATAACATTACTGAGAAAATCTGATTATTTAATATTGGGGTCCCTAAATTGGCTGAGAGTGTAAAGGTAGAGAACCCCAATCACACATACCAGAGACATGACATTTCGGCTCCTAAATCTAGCTTTTCTCTCCATGGGCTCGCGGACCTCAGGAATGGTGGGGATGGCAGATGGTCGTCTTTCAGAAGCTCTGCCTTTGGCATGCGCTCTCTCCTCACCATTACCACCATGACTAGATCGAGAGCATGGCCTCGCTTTACCACTCAGGTAAGCTGGGCTAGGGGCCATGGTGGCAGCATGCAGACGACTTAAATGCATTGCATTCAGCTGAGCCTGAGACAGTAAAAGTATATAGGTACAGAGAACAAGAAAGCAGTGTCCTGTAGTGTGACATGTATTCTGTAATTATTAAACATGCAGAGCTTATGTCTTAATCTTTACTAGATAGAAATGATTTTGTCACACCGCAGGGCTATTTAAAATGAACCAGTGAAGGTGAAAATGTGATTTAAAAACAATATTGATCAGTTTAAAATGTACTTTTAATCCAACATGTCCAAACTGACATAATGCTAAGTAAAGATATATAGGATAAACTCCTCTAAGAGTTCGGATTAGGTAAAAGGGTGTCCTGCTTTGATCTCTGAGCTCGCTAACCTGTAAATCAAAGCCAAAGTCTTCATTTTTAAAGGTGTGCCTTAGATTCACAACCTAACTCAGTTATGAAGATGTTTAAATGATTCACAGGTATATGCCAGATAAGGCTGTTTTTCAACTGTGTAAATTTAGAGCCTCTACAACAACGCTTTTAGTTTAATAACCTGAATGAAACATAAACTTTTATATTTATCTTCAAGCTCATTTTTTTCACATAAAATGACAATATAACACATTTCACTTTGAACTAAGAGAACAGAGAACATGCCATCACACTCAAATACTCTTGATTTACATATGAAGAAAACTATT
Source organism: Xyrauchen texanus (assembly GCF_025860055.1). Taxonomy (NCBI): domain Eukaryota; kingdom Metazoa; phylum Chordata; class Actinopteri; order Cypriniformes; family Catostomidae; genus Xyrauchen; species Xyrauchen texanus. Next base: position 11,023,208 of record NC_068288.1, read on the forward strand.
TAATCAAATCCTTACACAACACACACACAAAACTTTCATGCACACTGATCTACTAACTGGGCAAGGAAGTGAAGCTCTGCGGCTGGCCAGCGACTGACTTGGAATCGGGATATCCCAACTGCTCTTCCTCCCAGCCTCTGGCTCCTCTTCTTCTTCCTCTTCCTCTTCCTCCTGTTCCTCCACATTCTCCTGCCCTTCATATCCTCCCTGCATGGTTGCAAAGATGTCATCTTCCTCTTCCTCATTCTCCATGTTAAAAAAAGTAGTTGTCAACAATCCCTGAGCTAAGAGCTTCTTGCAGCTGAAAGAGGAACTGCGAGGAGGCAGTGGCTTGAAGCTTTGCAGCTGGCTTTACCTGCTTCTGGCTGGGCTTTGGCTTGATGAATAAGCTTTTGTAATTAGATCCCCTGGTTTTCTTATCCCATCTGCTTCATCTGTGGCTCTAAGCCTAATTCAAAGACTGCACAGGGTTTAGTGCAGGTTCCTTTAACTCCTGGGTAATCTGTTAAAGGCTTGAAGAGAGAGGTGGGGACTGGATGGGGGAGGGAATTCTCCAATCTATCTGGAAGTATCTAATTCCATGTTTTGATTGTGATGGATATCACATGTAGCACTATATTATCCTATGCTGCACTATGCTATACTGCATGAGGGTGAAGTAATTTAAGCCAAAAATAGGTCCAGGAGGATGTCTTATGTATATGAAGTTGTCCACACTTTAAGCATGACAAAACATGGTCGGGATACCATTGGTGGAACCCTTTGGAAAAGTTCTTGGCACACTGTGGAAGGCACCTCGATTTTCTATTCTGCACTCAACCCTACTGTTATGATCGGCCATTTTTGACCATTTTAAGAATTAGAAACATTGAAAAACTAATATTAATCTTGTATTTGGTCAAAATGCCTCCACAACAGTTAATTCATTTGTAAGTAAAAAAACAAAAAACAAATATTTCATTTTTTGTGTTTTGGGTGATAACTAGGTTGTTGCTAGATGGTTGCTAGGGCATTACTAAATGGCTGAAAGTCAAAAGAGACCATTCCTAAGTCTCTATGACATCCTGATCCCAATATACATATATGTGTGTGGGACGTTTTCAATGCAAGTCTATGGGATTTTTTGGCAAACGTTTTTACCACCAGGCAGAGTTTTATATTCAGAATAGTTTTTTCTTTTAATGAAAACAATGATTCTATATTTGTTTCAAACAAATTCAATTTGTAAGCATTATAGTTTCCATATTTTTACTCAAAATTAACGGTTTACTACGCTGTAAAATAGTACCACCAATGAAATCAACAGTAGGGGGTTCTCTTTCCATATGAAATTGCATTTTAAAAAGCTTGTGTTTAATGTTAGAAGAGATCAATTTAAGTCATTTTCAATTGTCAGTAGGTGGTGATATGTAGGAAAAAAGTAAATGGCCAAAAACAAAAGAAGAAGAATTTGAAAGTGAAAGTGGAGATTTACAGTAAATAAAGACCACTCATATCATATCGCTTCTGAAGACATGGATTTAACCAATGGAGATTTATGGATTACTTTAATGCTGCCTTTATGTGTTTTTTGGAGCTTCAAATGTCTGACCGCCATTCACTTGCATTATATGGACCTACAAATCTAAATATCTTTGTTTGTATTCTACAGAAGACATAAAGTCACACATCTGAGATGGCATGAGGGTGCGTAAACGAAGAGTGAATTTTCATTTTGGGGTGAACTATCCCTTTAAGGTAACAAATGCAGGTTACCACTTTTTTTTTTTACAGTGTATATACAGTGTTGGTCCTGGAAAATTTCACTTTATGAAAAGTGTTTTTTATAACATGGAATCCAAAGAAAAACAATCACACATTCAATATAGACCTCATGTTTATTTACCTTACACATTTACACAAACTGAGTGTGAAAGGCATCAGTGAACAGGATCATCACTTAAGTAGATACTATATATGTCAAGCACCTTAGAGAGAGCATCAGAAGAGCCATCTAAAATTAGAGCCCAAGGATGGATATCACACACATGGATGAACAGATAGCCAACCAGAGTGTCAACACAACAATTGAATTAGATATTAATAAAATGAAGTGTGACTCATTGGACGGCCATTGCAACCAATTTGTTTAGCCCTTGAGAGTTTGATATATGAATATGCTTTTTCCATTTTGTGAAACTACCGAAAAACCTAATTTGGAAAGCTTGTTGTCACAATGAGTTAGCCAGTAACATAATTTTGAGGCACGTCTCTCAGTAGTATTTAACAGAAGTATTTCAACAACAGTATACATATGTATTGCCTCTAGATGGAAACATTGCACAAACCATTTCCAGTTTAGGGAACCAAACGAAACATTCACAGTTTGGGGTTGTCATAAAACTCAAAACATTATCAATTTGGAAACATTAAATATGTGTCTCCTTATCAAAAGCATCCAGAACCCTAAGAGTTTAAGTTGCATAATAGTGAGTTCACCATCTAAGACAGAGATCCTCTGCTATTAAGTCAAAGATCTACATGATGTCAGGCCTCCTCAAGAGTTTTTGATTAAGTCCAATAACCAGCTGAGCAAATTCATTGCTGAAATCCCCGACAAAATCTGCACAGATGATGTTGAGGCATGTTTTGCCTAAACCTGGACGCTGCTGCTTGACCCAGTTCAGGAGCAGACTATAGGAGCTCAGGGTCATGCCTCTTAAAGACTGGCATGGATGGGAAACAACATACCAAGCATCCTCAGTTAGATTCAGACCAGCTGCAACAAACCCATCTGAAAACAATGTAGAGGCATTATTGATTCAGGGAAAATCCTTATAGCACTTACATTTTCCACTGTATTTTAACAAATATGTGTCATTTGGCAATAAGTAGAAGATACACAAAGTAAAAAGACATCCGGGAAGCACAAATCATCAAGGTTTGTAATACTGTATGTGAATGCGCTCAATCACATTCAAATCAGAACGATAGCCCCATTTACACCTGCTGTTACCATACCATACATTTCATACGTGGACAGCACTAAATACAGGTGTAAATGGAGACCAAAAAGTTTAGTGATCTGATAACCAAAATCACATACAGTCACATTGCATTTGTAGTTTAAATTAACAGGATTCGAACCGGCGTCTCCAGCATGGTAGGCGGGTGTGCAAGTGAGGAGGCTAAAGGTTGCAGCCTCTAGCATCAGTCACTAGGGCACCTCTTGAGGCCAGGGGAGTGAAGCTTACCCATACTGCACAGCTATCACGTACCAGCTGGCTCCCGTTACACTCAGCCCCCTAAACCTCACTCCCATCCGGGTCACGGCACCACTGTAACCGGTCCTACCTGACCCGCTCCGAGAGTGAGTCAAACCTGTGTCAGCGGCATGGGAGGTGGGCGTGCTAACGAAGAGGCTAAAGGCTGCAGCCTGTAGCATCAGTCGCTAGTGCGCCTCGATGCCAGGAGAGTGAAGTTTACACAGGCTCCCGTTAAATAAACACTAATGTGAACTGATGCATCCGGACAGTGAAGGACCACATACTGTCAATCAACCACTGTCAATTATGACTTTAAAGAAAACAATAATTATGACTGACCTGGTCTTCCTTCCTCTTTCCTTTCCTCCAAGTAGGATATGACACAGTTTGGATCTGATGTATTTGCCCACCAGTAGTCACACTTCGGCCACAGTTCATCATGACCAGTCGCAGCCAAGTCATCGTATGTAAGAATAACCTGATAACTGTGATTCCAACACTCTCGTACTGAGGGTGTCACCTGAAATAACAAAAACGTGTTTTTATTTAAAATGTGTTTTTTTGCTTCAAATTTTAAGGCTAGATAAAAGGCTGTTGTTGCATGTAAAATGTCCACTGTGACATTTATGTTCAGATTGCTCACAGACTCATATTATATTGCATATGATATTGCAAATATTTGGAAATACTTACATTACTAGGGCAAATTTTATGGCCAAATGTCCTTATGAGGAAGTGAATAAGGTCTTGGTGTTGGTCCAGGTTCATGTCATCAAAGGCAGAAAGTGCAATGATGACCACTTCCTTGGTGTGCTGGTCTAACCAGTGAGCTACTTCTGTCAGCGCCTCCTTATAATAACAAGAACACAGACAAATGTAATCTCGACTGGAATGAGGAATTAACCTTCTATAGATTACCGCTGTTAGATCAAACTTACCTGTACGGTCAGGAGGGAGTAGATCCCATGTGCAAAGTAGAAAACCTCATCAGGATCTTTTCTCTTATGAGCTATTCTTAGATCAAGGAACCGAATGCCTAAATCCAACTGGTTACAAATGCTGCCATCCTGAAAAAAAGTTAAAGACAGTAAATATAAGAATAAAAATACTACATATACAGATATCAACTTTTGACTGTTCTAAAACCACAAACACACACACACACACACACTCTTAAAGGGACAGTTCACCCTAAAATAAAAAAATATCTCATCATTTACTCATCTCATGCCATCCTAGATCTGTATGCCTTTCACACAAAAAACACAAACAAAGATTTTTAGACTCCAGTGGTTAGATCCATGTCTTCTTAAGCGATATGATAGGTGTGGGTGAGAAACAGAACAACATTTAAGTCCCTTTTTACTGTAAATCTACATTTTCACTTTCACATTCAGCCACCTACTGGCTAGGGCTGGTCAAAGGTGGAGATTTACAGTAAAAAAAAAGACTTAAATATTGATTTTTTTTCTCACCCACAGCTATAATATTGCTTCAGAAGACATGGATTTTACCACTGGATTTTTATGGATTATTTTATGCTGCCTTTATGTGCTTTTTGGACCTTCTGAGTTCTGGTCACCATTCACTTGCATTTTTTGGAGGCATTCTTCTAAAAAAAAAATCTTCATTTGTGTTCTGCAGAAGAAAGAAAGTCATACACATCTGGGATGGCATGAGGGGGAGTAAATTATGAGAGTGTTTTAATTTTTGGGTGAACTATCCCTTTAATTGATAGACTCAGATTGACAGACATGGCTTACCTGGGTTGTTGCCCATTTGATTATGCAGGGCCGAACGAGGCAGGGAAACAAAGTGTCTAAAATTCGCAACACCTTTGGCTCAGACTGCAACACTGAGGATTGCTTGTCTAAACAGAAAGTCATGGTGTCATGACTTCCTGAAAACCCGTAAGCAATACGCAGATGTTAACGATTGCAAAAACAGAAGTAAAAAAAGCTTACATGCCAGCTATTAGATGATATTAGCTAAACAGGAATACAAAAATAAAACAGACGTATTACCTGGTATAGCAAGATTCCATAGCGGAACGTCCCAAAGACCCGCTGGCATCTCTGACATCCAGTCCGCACAGCAGGAGATACATATTCTTTCTTCATCCCCCATTTATTTATTCATTTTTTAAAAAGGAAAACAAATCTAAAGACCTAAAACACTATGTGTACTATAGTGGATTTACAGTACCATCCATCCCTCCGTAATCGTTTCCGTGTTGTTGTTCTTTGATGTCGTGCGATATTCAAGCGAAACCGAAATTCGTGACGTTATCGTTATATTTGTGAAATTTAGATTCATTCGAGGGTTTGGAGGAACAATAAAGATTCCACATGTTCATGCAGATCTCGTGCCAGTCAGTTTCTCGATGACAACAATGTTAGGGATCGTCTTAAAATGTTCATTTTTTTGCATTTCGTGTAAAGGGGCGGTCACACTTGGCTTTGAGCACGCGAATCTCACGTTATGGACCAGGATATGATGTCACGCGGGAGGACTTCTGGTGTAAGTAAATAAAACATAACAAATAATACTATACAAAAAATGTTAAAATATATGGTCTACTCACTTTCCTGCAACAATAAATCACAAGTGTGACATTTCAGTCTTCTATTGGTCACGCATCCTCTGTTCCGCGATTTAGAGTTCACTAACGTAATTTTTTTTCTCCCCAATTTGAAAAGCCCAATTCTACGTGCTCTAAGTCCTCATGGTGGCTTTATTACTTGCCTCAATTTGGGTGGCGGAGGACGAATCTCAGTTGACTCTGCGTCTGAGACGTCAATTCAGGCATCTTATCACTTTGCTTGTTGAGTGTGTTACCATGGAGATGTAGACGTGTGGAGGTCCAAGCTATTCTCTGTATACACAACTCACCATGTGCCCTACCGAGAGCAAGAACAACACATTTTAGAGACCACAAGCAGATTACCCCATGTGACTCTATCCTCCATAGCAGGAGGACTCTATCCTTGGTTGCTTAGGAGACCTGGCTGAAGTCACTCAGCATGTCCTGAATTCCAACTCCAGGGGTTGTAGTCAGCGTCAATACTCGCCGAGCTAGCAAGCTTTTTGTTTGTTTGTTTTAAGTTAGCTTTTGAAGTTTGATGTTAATATGCCTGTAATTAAAAAATCTCACAAAGACACTTATCAATCTAATGAAATGTGGCATGCTGTATTTTGAGTATTTAAATATTTTCTCTGTTCCGTGTCACGATTCTCACAAAACAAACAGGCCAAGTGAATTTGGGTCCATTATTGGGTGGAAAAAGAATGTGATGTAAGTTGGAGGTGAATGGCGTTAAAAGTTAAGTGCTTGTTTGCCATCTTCTTTTCTTCATGGTCCAGTTTCATGGCCCTGTGTGCTTGATTTTCATTGGCTGCTCACTATATGTATTCATATTGGAGTCGTGGAGCATCATACTCTACAAGATTTCCTCTATAGTCAGCCCTAAAATATCAAACATGTTTGATATCCTCCTACTGAATAGAGTAACTTCACTAGTTGTCCAATTTGAGGACATTTGTTTTACTCCTAAATAACTGCATTTTCTCCGTCAGGACTTTATGATTGGCCCAAAGCAGACTTCTTATACTTTCTGTACAAATAACCCACAGATGAGAGGAGGACTGTAAAATTGGAGCGGCTGTGGCTCAGGTGGTAGAGCGGGTCGGCTGCCAATGACAGGGTTGGCTGTTCAATTACTGGCCCACATGACTCCAAATGCCGAAGTGTCCTTAGGCAAGACACTGAACCCCAAGTTGCTCCCAATGGCAGGCTAGCGCCTTGCATGGCAGCACTGCCACCATTGGCGTATGAGTGTGTGTGTGAATGGGTGAATGGGACACAGTAAAAAGTGATTTGGTAACCTCTAAGGTTAAAAAAGCACTATAAAAGCGCAGACCATTTACCATTTAAAATCTGTTTGTAAAAGTCCTGTTTGTCAAATCTGATATTAGCTTCTTTTACCCATACCAAAATAATTATGTTAAGAGTTATACATTTAAATTTCATGACAAAATTTCATCACATTTAATTGAGTAATATAAAACAAAATAAATGTAAAAAAAGAAGGAAAAAAACCAACTAAATATTTTTACAAGTTTTATTCACTTCATTTGGTTAAAGTTTACACTATTGGCCTAGTCATTTCATACCTTCATTCCACGTTCACTTATTGGGTTTATTGACTTCCTATGAATGAACAAAATTTGGAAATCTCACAAGTACAAAAACATTTTTATGCTTGTATCTCGCTCAAAGAGTAAAAACATATTTTAGCCTGGAGGGAAGTCATCTTTTTTGTGTCTGAATCAGGTTAATACCATATAACCTGATAATAACCAGGTTATAACTCATTATAAATATAGTAATAGAAGTAGTACAACATTGGTTACCCATTGGATCTTCATGAACCACTGTCTGCTCTATTGAGCTGAATGATATCCTGAGCAAAGCTATTCACCCCAACAAAATCTCCAGCAATGATGTTAATGCTTTCTTTATCAGGGCCCTGGTGTTGTTCCTTCACCCATTCCAGCAACAGAGGGTACGCCGCCATGGTCTTGTCCTTCAAAGACTTCATTAGGTACAGGAGCATGTCATTCCCATCAAAAGTCAGATTAAGACCAGCAACAAAAAGTCCTTCTATAGACCAATTAAACAAGTTATAAGGGAGAATGAGAAAGGATAATGCTTTAAAAAGTACTTGCAAAGAAAGTAATTTTTGAGTTGACTGGTTAACTCACCTGGCCTTCCCTTTTGTTTCTGGGTATTGAGGTGTGAAATTACTTCCTTGGGGTCTGAGTTATCAGCCCACCAGTATTCGATTCGAGGCCACAGTACAGCTTCATCATTGACTAAATTGTTGTCATAAGAAAGGATGACCTGATGACCATTTCCCCAGCAGTCACTTAGTGAGGGCTTCACATAAAATGGAAAGAAAATTTGATCATATAGGGTATTAATTTGGAATTGCACTTTAAACCTTAAATGCATACATGGGGTCTTTAGTGACCCAAGATCTCTTTCCACCTTCTTTACCTCAACCATTGTTTGGAGTTATGCCCCCACTACTTAATGATTCCTCAAACTTTCTCTTACATATAAGTATATATATATATATATATATATATATATATATATATATATATATAAAGTGTATAGGGTCTTTAGTGACCTGAGATATGTAATAGTGCCACAATATACAGTACATTTCTACTTTTATAAATCATATTTTTACGATTATTCCATAACTATTTAAACCCCTGAGATCCTTGCGTGACTGCTGTGTGTATTTTCCATTTCCCTTTGTGATCTGTAAATAGTAGCACCTCATAAACAAGCAATGCATTTATAATTTTGTTTTTCTAGAGCTAGTAGTTCCCTAAAAATGGATGTCCACATATGTGGACAGCGGGACTAAGTTGTGAAATTTTAAGAAGTCAGATTTTTATCATCAAATAGTTTATTATGTGTCCAGGAGTGTTGGTTATTCATGTTTTTGAGATGTTATAGACATTACAGAGCTGAATTAATCAATCTGATTAAAAGTAATGGCCAGCATCATCATATCACTGCCAACCATGTTAAAATAACATTTTGCATTATAAAATCCTGAATCTATGTAGTGATTATAATTGTCCCATGTCTGTCAAACATGTTGAGCATTTCAAACATCATCTGCAGCCTGAAACTGAACTTTTGGTAGGATTTTAGGAGTGAATGCACTTAGCTGCATAGACAGCTATAGGATGCACCCTTGATCCCTTGCTCCCTATTTAGTGAAGGACTTAACGTCCAGTGTGCTGTCTGTCTGCACCGGCCTCAGATCAGTTAGAAATGCACCTCCTAACTCATCCTAACTCCATATAAAGCCTCTGAAAGCAACATTTGTCAGCTTTTGCATGAATACATTTATTCTCAATGTGAAAATGCACAGTAAATGTATAGGAATGCATTTACTAGTGTTAATGAATAGAACAATACCGTGAGAACAAAATAAAACAATAACAATATATATATATTAAAATGAAACAAATTGTTAATGTTGTATTAATGTTGAATGAAAAATATTCAAAATAACTAACATGTTTTTTAAGTTTTGATGGAACACGGTCCTAATTTCCACATATGTGGACATCATGTTTATCAGAGCGCTGATGCACGAAAAATGAATGGATTTTTTAAAGCTGCATATCAAACGAAACTAGAGACGCTTCTCTTTACAACCAAATAAGTTTCAATAAAAAAAACTTAAAAATGTTTCTTAGCAGTGGCGCTTTTGTTGGTGCGGCGCCAGTAGCAGCACTTCCTGGAAATTAACGTCATGCTGTTGTGTCACGTGACACGGTGCACCAGAAGTTTAACCCTTAAATGACAGTGTAGAGTCTTGCGAACAGTATTCAGTTGGTTTCAGTTCATTTAAATAATGCGTTGAGAATAGCGAAGCCAAAATACAACATCCACACACGTGGACGCGAGGTCGCTCAAGGTTAAGTTTACTATTCCAGTAAAGTTGCTATGATGGTGAATTATCAGTATCCCATATGCATATCCACATACATATTAAACATGTTTTATGTTTTGAGATTTGACACTGTAGTTTCAGTGATTGACTTGATTCACCTTTGACATTGTTATTTGATGTTAAAGTAACATGGAAGTAAACTATAGCAAGTACAACACATGAACAGTATGATATGGCTATTGACATTTGGGTGTACTGTACTACTCAATAGCTGCCTGGGAAAATACATTTGTGTAGCTTATGTGTAGCTTATGTGTTATGTGTAGCTCAATTTGTGTTTGAAAGCCAGTTTAGTCTCATAAAATTTCAGTGTGGAAGTAATGAATCCTATCCTTTCAGTTGTTGCAATCTATTTGATATATAAATAATATAACACACCAAAATATAACACAATATATTCTGTTCTATTATTTTCTAATTCTAAAATGTTACACTATCTGGGCATTTTGTAGATCCATTTGTAATAGATATAAGTTCCAGGTTGCTAAAGACCTAAGGTATGAATTGAAATAATTTTTGGCAAAAAACCCCCACATCATTTAAGGGTTAATTGCTGTGTACAATTTATGGCCTCTTTTATGGTGATTCAACAAATATTTGAAAGATGTCTACCAAAGAATAATGTGCATTCACTCAGTAGGTTTATAAAATAAAAAGTAAGAATTGGACTTTACATGGGACATTTATATGGGGATCTGCCACCAAGATGGTTATGGCTATTCAGAGGTTACATACCACTTGAGGCTTTGGGCAGAGTTTTGTTTTAAAGTGCTCCTTGAGGAACTTGGTCAGGTCCTTATGTTGATCGGCTGTCATTTCTTTGAAATGCGAGAAAGTAAGGATCACCACCTCCTTGGAATGCTGGTCTAACCATTTATCCAATTCTGTCATTCCCTCCTATAAAGTTATTAAGCATAATTGCAATTATAATAATTACAGTACTTTCTATGAATCACTTTTATTTCATTTATGTAAAGTATTAGTTGAAATGATTAAAAAATGACGGGACAACCTTCACTGTCATTGTCGTGTAGAGTCCATGGTAGAAGAATAAATCACTGGATTCAGGCTTCCCAGCAACCCTCAGATCAAAGTATCGCACTCCACCGTCAAGCTGCTCGGAGATGTTTTTTTCCTGAACAAACATTTGAAAACATGAACAATCGACTAGTGCACGTGTATCATGAGATAACTGTGCTTTAAAAGGTGCTTTACCTGGACAGTGCCCCATTTTTTGACAATGGGCCTTAAGAAAGCACTAAACATTTTATCCAAGGCCTTCAATCGTTTAGGTTCCAGCACAGAAGAGTCCATGTCTAAGCTGTATGCCATAGCATCATGGCTCCCTAGAGCAAAACAAACAAGCAAAAAAATGTACAGTATGTTTATTTTGGGTCTCTTTAACTCATGGAGCATTCTGTGCATGAGCGTAATTTGTTATTATATTCTGTATGTCATGGTTCCCTAGCATAGTGTAAGTTTATTGGATAGCGTGAAAGATAGAGATTGAGGAAACCTATAGGCTGATTCAGAGGTGCCCAAACGTTTTCCTTCGAAGGGACAAAATCAAACTTGATTGAGGGCCGTGGGCCGAAAGTTAACGGTGCATTTTATCAAACTGTATTATATTAAAATATAAAGTTGCCCTGGTTACTCTCCTTTATGATTTCATAATATAACAAAGATAATTATTCTGCAATCGGAAAAATGTATGTAATGAAGCGTTGCGTCAATGGCATTACCCCCCTCCCCCCTTCTTGTCATATACGGCATGGCAGGCCAAATCAAAGCTCATCATGGGCCAACTTTGGCCCGCCGGCCCTGATTTGGGCATTTTTGTGCTAACTGAACACAATTATTATATCTTATTGGTCATTTGCATCAACACTGATTTATTTTATGAAATTATGGAATATGCTAATTATGAAATAGAACAAGGAAAGAGGCCTGGAAAGCTGTTTTAAATGGGGTTCCCTGCTTAGATGATGCTACCAGTGGCATGGTCAGGATTCCCAATGTACAGTATACTGTAAATTCAATGCACTGTGTGTCACTTTGGATAATAGTGTCTGTCAAATGCTTAAATGTAAATGAATTAAGCAAGAAATGAAGGTAGTTAATAACTAAAACATCTAATAAAATTCACATTTCCTCATGAAAAAAAAGTTAGGTATGTGTGTATTTGCAAAATATGAAATAAATTAGAGCCTTATTCACAGTATAATGTTTAATAATTTATATATATATTATCTCATGTTTGATGAAAACCATGTACATTTTCTAAATGACTTGTTTCCAGTACTAACACATTAGCCCGTATCAGAATATAGTATAAGACAGCTGTTCAATTTTTCAAAAGGTTTCATTTTGAAAATGGATTGAGATTGACCACTCTGTAGTTTTTGATATTCATATTACTCACCCGGAATGGCAAGGTGGCTCAAAGGAATTTTTGTGAACTTCTCATTAAGGTTAGACATCCAGTCAGCAAGATGCTCCGTTTTATCCATCTTTCTGTTCTTTCTCAATAGGGATACATTTGCCTATAAGGAAACAAATCATACCATTTATAACAGCTTTTTCCAAACACAATCTAGAATTAATCACAGACAGTTCACATTCTTTTGTGGTTTAGCTGGAAAAGCAAACAAAGTACCTATTTGTTACATACCCATTTGTGTTGTTTGTTCTTAAAATTCACAGCATTGTCTTTATATGTAGTTTTAGGTAACACCCTCCAGTTAGGTCATTTTAGATTACTTAGGAGGGACCAATTGGTTGCTTAAGAAGCCTGACTGGAGTTACTCAGCACACCCTGGATTCATACTTGCGACTCCACGTGTGGTAGTCAGCACCTTTAATTGCTGAGCTACCCAAGCCCTGACAAATGTGTTATTGTGACCTTTCTGAGGCAAGGGAGGTTATGGTCCATATTACCATCAGTGGTCTGCTGGATATTGGGCACATACAAGATTATTTGCTGGGCATCTATTGTAGTCCAATGAATCATTGAGCCCATATGAAAATGAGGACTTTCTCAAAAGCTACTTATAAACATATTCACACTTGAATGCAAAGTTAGACCGTTCACAAACAGTTAAGAGAAGATTTGTAGTTTTTGCCAACACAGCTGTTTACTTCCCTTTTTTAGTTGTAAATGTTGCCATTTTGCAGCATTGGCTAAATGCTGAAATCGGCAAACAACCACATTTATAGTTGTTCAGAAGAAAGAAATGAGAACAAATTTGCAACAAAAATGTGATAGCAATTAACCCCAGTGCATGAGCATGCAAAATACTTTGTTGGCATTTTAAAGGCTAATATTAAACTGAACTTTATCAGCAGTTGTTCTTTACTGTTTTTATTTGTCATTTGCATTTTTATAAACTTCACAGAAGGTCTAAAGATCATTTGAGTGAATTCTAAACTTTTTTTTTTTTTTAAAGTGTTCACTATTGAACAAATCCATTACTGACAATCATTTCTTAATAGTTACAGATTGTGCCCTTAGTACGGTTAATGAAATAGAAATGAATACATTTGTTTCACATCTTGATCTTAGTCATGCAATAGAAATGTAAGTGCAGTTTAGTTCTAGTGGGAATACTAGCAGCTGTACATCATTGCACAATTAGCAGGGTAACTCCTAGCCAATCACATATAAGCCGTTGCTTTATAAGTCTGCTCACAATCTAACACATTGCTGTTACAGTGTGCAAACATGGTAACCTCCACCACCCCACCACCACCAGTTGAGTCCTGTCCTGCACGGGGGTAGGCTCCTCGCCCCTGCCTCCTATCTCCGGCAGGATATTACGGATCCGAGTACAACTTCTTCAGACGGGGCTTACGCCAAAGAGAGACATCAATTTTCTGTTTTATAGTCATCAAATAAACAGAACTTATTCATTATATTCATTATGTAAGTGGATTATTAAAGAAACACCAACAGCAGCCGCATCATTGACCAATACAATTATCTATTTAATCCAGTTTACTATTAAACAAATAGTTCCCAATGTATATAATCCTGGAAATCATCAAAATTAGGTCAGATTTTCAATATCATTAGGAGTTATATTACTGACTGCATGATTACAACATTGTGACAGCAAAATGAATGTGATGCTTTAATGAACATCACGTCTCCTTGGTTTTCATCCAGTAAAAGAGTATGGTGGGATGCCCTTGAACCCTAAACCGGAAACCTGGGCCGAGAATAAAGTAGATATTACTTGTCAAAAAATAAAATGCCGTGTTAAACCCATTTCACACACGCTACGTTGACCCATGATATGAAATATGATATCTACCTTAAATATGCAGCCGGCCTCAGGCTGTTTGGCCAGTGAATGTTCATCCATGCCTTTATACGCTGTGGTGACGTAGAGATCGCTGTAGTCCTTCCCACCAAAACAGCATGATGTGGTTTTCTCAACTGGTAGTTTTACGGTTTGTAGCCGTGTTCCTGAGAGAAGTTCATTATTACCACAAGGCACAAGCACCTTTCAAAGACAGTGTTTGTGTATATGCATACCAAACATTTACTTACAGCATTGTATACTCCGCACAACCAATACTGTAGAAAAACTGGTAAACGCTACATTATTTTAGTGTTGACTAAAATATTTGTCACACCCAGACTATGTATCCCATTGTCTTTTCAGTCATTTGCAAACTTTTGATGGTGTAAAGCAGGTCTGTACTGAGTATCACTTCTTGTACTGTGGTCTCTTGTAGCGGTTGACCAATAGTAGATTTTTAGTTCACTGTGCAACCAAAATCCCAATAATAACCAGAAAAATTACGATGTAGTGTATAATCGTAGGACTTTTAAATATAAACTGAAATTTACCAGGGACTCTTATTTTAAAATGATAAAGACTTGGATCAGTTACAATGATTACAATTTAACTATTTTTAAGTATTTATTAAATTAAGCTTTTTAAAGCCTATATATTCACCAGATAAAGGATTTTATATATATATATTTATATATACACCGGCCACTTTAATAGTTACACCTGTACACTTACTTATTCATGTGATTATCTAAACAGCCAATCATGTGGCAGCAGTGCAATGCATAAATTACACATATACGGGTGTTATCTCAGTGAATTGGCATGATTGTTGGTGCCAGATGGGCTGGTTTGAGTATTTCTGTAACTGCTGATATCCTGAGATCTAGAGTTTACTCAGAATGGTGCCAAAAACAAAAAACATCCAGTGAACTGCAGTTCTGTGGATGGAAACGCCTCGTTTATGAGAGAGGTCAACGGAGTATGGTCAGACTGCTTCGAACTGACAGAAAGGCTATGGTAACTCAGATAACCGCTCTGTACAATTGAACTCAGATAACCGCTCTGCACAACACGTCGAACCATGAGGCGAATGGGGTATAACAGAAGAAGACCACACTGGGTTCCACTGAGGCTGCAGTGGGACTACC
Organism: Xyrauchen texanus; assembly: GCF_025860055.1. NCBI lineage: Eukaryota > Metazoa > Chordata > Actinopteri > Cypriniformes > Catostomidae > Xyrauchen > Xyrauchen texanus. Next base: position 11,038,450 of record NC_068288.1, read on the forward strand.
ACTCGCTGAAATCGAGATTCATCAGACCAGGCTATTGTCTTTAAATGTCCAGTTTGGTGAGCCTGTGCCCACTGCTGGAGATCAGCAGTGAAAGAAATACTCAAACCAGCCTGTCTGGCACCAACAATCATGCCAAAATCCGGAGATCAAATTTTTTCCCCATTCTGATGGTTGAAGTGAACATTAACTGAAGCTCCTGACCCGTATCTGCATGATTTATGCACTGCTGCAACACGACTGGCTGATTAGATAAATCACATGAATAATTAGGTGTACAGGTGTACCTAATAAAGTGGTCGGTAAGTGTATATATGTGTTTGTGTGTGTATACTGTACATACAGTATATATATATTACAACAGGTGAGGTTTTTTATTATTATTCACAAGATATACAGTAAAGTTGGAGACACGATGTATGATGCATGGTTCCATGTAATCACATTTTTCTTTGCATGCCCTTGCTTCAATATAGAACACTTGATTATCTAATACATTTTTTTTTAAATATATGAATATTGTCAATGATGACAGATTTACATACAGCAAAGTGTCAGTGATTGTAGAATCAAGCCTTTCTAAATGTAGAATCCTTAAGCATGACCACGGAGGAATAATAATAAAAAAAACTATCGGCATAGATTTTTTGCATATAACCAATAGTTCCAAATAGCAACTATCGGCACCGATTAATCGGTAAAATCGATATATCGGTCTATGTCTATCCCTTTTTACAATGATTTTTTGTCATTGGAGTGCTAGGTGTTTGGCAGCATTTGTAAATCTCCTTACCTTTGGTACATATTACGCTAATGTGTATACATTTAACACACCTGTTTGTGGGTCAATGCGCAGCACTCTTCCTCCATTGTAGCAGGCGACCCACAGTTTGCCTTCTGCGTCTATACACATACCATCTGGTATGCCTTCATCCTTCTCCATCTTGTAAACCACTCTGCGGTTAGCTTAAGCAACCACACACACATGCATAGATTTAGAGAAAACATGCAAAGCAGTTTTACATCAAGACCACCTAACAATGCTCATGCAAACTCACATAGCCCTCCAGTCTGGATGTCATAATCAAAGGCTTCCACCTTGAATGCCAGGCTGTCTATGTAGTAGAAGACGCTGTGATCCAGTGACCAGTCCAAACCATTGGAGATGTCCACTTGGTCAAAATTCTGGACAACAGAATGGTCAGGATAGAGGGTGTACAAAGACCCCTGTTTCCTCTCCACAACTGCAGGCCGCAATACCATACCCATGGTACCTGGACACAGCAGGGGAGAGGTGGGAAAGTGACAATCCAAGAGAAAATTGTTTAAATGGCTTATTTAGAGAATTAAATCAGAATCAGGAACTATTTCAACATGCTAGAAATTCAAAAATGCACTCAAATTGTTATGCTCATAATGTAAGTTGCACTTTTTTTTTAAATGTCATCCCAAATGTGTATGACTTTCTTTCTTCTGCAGAACACGAATATTTTTAAAAGAATATCTCAGATTTGTAGTGAATGTAAGTGAATGGTGCACAGAACTTTAAAGCTCCAAAAAGCACATAAAGGCAGCATAAAAGTAATCCTTATGATTCCAGTTGTTAAATCCATGACTTCAGAAGTGATATGATAGGTGTGGGTGAGAAACAGATCCATATTTAAATAATATTTTAATATAAATCTCCATTTTGCTTTTACATTCTTCATTTCTTGTTTTTGGTGATTCACATTCTTCATGCACATTGCCTCCTACTGGGCAGGGAGGAGAAAAGGACTTAAATATTGTTCTGTTTCTCACCCACACTTATTATATCGCTTAAGACACCATTGGAGTTGTTTGGATTATTTTATGCTGCATTTATGTACTATCTGGAGCTTCAAAGTTCTAGCCATCAACATTGCTTTGTGTGTTAAAATTGTGGCTTGTGTTCTGCAGAAGAAAGTCATATACATCTAGGTTGGCATGAGGGCATAGGCGGAAATCGTGGGGGTCGGGGGTCAGGACCCCCCCATCTGAGGGTTGTCCCCCCCTAAAATATCATTAAAATATGTGTATTGTAAATAATATAATGATTTATTCTTAAAATAATTGTTTAAGAAATAAAATAATACAAATGCAAATGGGGCAACAACAAAAAACCCTTCAAAAATTGCTCTTGAGAATTGTTATGTTTATTGTCCCCCCCCAACATTTTGATGAAATTTTCGCCCCTGCATGAGGGTGAGGAAATAAATAGGGCATTTTCATTTTTGGGTGAACTATCCTTATAAATAATATAAAAAAGCTAAATAAAAGCAGTTAAACAAGTGTGCTCAGACTTTTGAACCCCACTACTGCATGTACGAAACTGTTCATGAAACACCACAGAAGATTAAGATTTCTGGCTCTTTCATACCTGCAAAAAACCTGCCGGCTGGATCGACTTTTCCATCATTGAAGCGGGTGTTGGTTTTTTCCTTGTCCAGTTGAGCAACAGTTGTAATAGTATGCTTTCCCCAGTCAGCAAACGCAAATCGAGTTCCCTCTGCAATTACGTAACCACCTGACTGGCGTGGAACCACAGAACCCACAGGTTTCTCTGTGAAAAGACAACATACTGTATTTGAATTCCTCAGCATTACAGTAAATGCCACATACTGTCAGTAAGATCAACATAAACACATTGCTTAATTGAAACTGTGTACATCTTGAAACTTAGACTTTACATGGCTTTTGTTGCAACAGCTAAAATGCAAACCATATTACACTTAATGATGTCTTATTGGTTTACCTGTAGCAATACTCTCTATTTGACTGGTCAGAGAGCTCCATCGGCTGACCCTTTGACCTGAAATATCAACATATACCAAAGAGGAGTCCTTCTCCTCCCAGACTGGACTCTCTCCAACCTCATTCTTTTCTTTGATTACACACTCGATCTTTATGGATGACATGACCTGAAGTACACAATTAAAGTTCATGTTATTGTGTGATGTCTTGAAATAGCTTTTACTTCCAAGCAGAAACATAGATACTACTTAGATGAGTGAAGTTCAAGGGAGACAAAGTTCAAATAAAAAACAGAAGCATCTTGTGTGTTATCGAATGTATGTTTCATAGTAAACCAACTAAACCAGACTTATTTAAGCTATTTAGAACACGGCTTTTTAGAAAATAGACCTCTATCTTATTTTAACATGCACTCCAAATATCCAACATGTTAAAGATGCACAAATATAAGTGCATAATGTTATACAAGATGCATTATTTATTTGGTAGGAAACAAAATATCCAAATAATTTTCATTAATAACACAAGTAACGCGTAGCAGTAAGACAGTTTGTCACATATTTCAGATTCACATACAAATTTACATGAACTACTGGATTTGTTAAGCATTAGGCTTTATTATGTTTGTTAATTACTTATTAAAGGAATAGTTCACCCAAAAATGAAAATTCTCTCATCATTTACTCCCACCATATCCTCCCATATGCGTATGACTTTCTTAAGATTTTTAGGAGAATATCTCAGCTCTGTTGGTCCATCCAATGCAACTGCATGGTGACTTCTGAAGGTCCAAAAAGCACATAAAGGCAATATAAAAGTAATCCATACGACTCCAGTGGTTAAATCCATGTCTTCAGAAGTGATATGATAAATGTAGGTAAAAAACAGATCAATATTTAAGTGAGTTTTTACTATAAATCTCCACTTTCACTATCTACTTTTTTTGTTTTTTTTACTTGTTGGGGCCGGTCAAAGGTGGAGATTTAAAAAAAGTTAAAAAAGGACTAAAATCTGGATCTGTTTCCCACCCATGCCTATCATATAGTTTCTGATGACATGTATGCAACCATTGGAGTCGTATGGATTACTTTTATCCTGCCTTTATGTGCTTTTTGGAGCTTCAATGTTCTGCCCACCACTCACTTGCATTCTATGGACCTACAGAGCTGAGACAGTCTCTTAAAAATCTTCATCTGTGTTCTGCAGAAGAAAGAAATTCATACACATCTTGGATGGCATGAGGGTATGGAAGCATATGGGTAGCAATATTCAATTTGACATTTAATATGCAAAATGACAATGCAATATGTAAAATGGCAATGCATTCTGTATTTAAATTTACATTTTACATTACCATTCTAGCAACGTTTGGTGCAAAATGAAAATGAAATTACATAATTTACATTTGCCATTTCATACACTCGTTTTAATATGCATTATTGAAACGCATTATAAGTTGCAAAATTAAAATGAAAATGTATTACAGAAATGATTAGATATGTGTAACATGTTCAAGCAAAAACTGTGGCAAAATGATCATTCAAATGTTATTTTTCTTAAATGCATTTACACTCACAGTCAAGACACTTGCGATTGCTTTTTCATTAAATGTCCCGCAATGAATGTAGCAAAATTCAATGTGCACATTGAAAATGCATTCCCAGCCGATCACGCCCCTGCCCCGCCCTGCCCCCTCCCACCCTGTCAATCACTGCATCAAGGCGGGGCTCGGCAACAGGCAAACATAACATGTTATGGCTATGTTACGTGTTTTGAGCTTACAGTCTATGGTTTTGAGGTGTTGGAAAAATGGCGGCGGCAGAGCTAATACGAGCGTTAAATTCACTAGCAGATGAAGTGGAGCGTGAACAGAGAAACGGTAGTATTTCCGAAGATTATTACGAGTATGTAGGTGCTAGAACCAGTACGTTGTTGGAACGTCTGGGAGAAATTTCTGCCTTATCAGGCGCCGACACCCGTTTGGATGCTGACCTCTTAAAGGTGGTGGAAGAACAATTGTATTCGGAGAGGCCTAGGGGAGTGGGGAGACCAGCAGCCCTGGAGATCCCTGGCGAGGCCATAGAGGGGTATCTTATGTATGGGTTAAAAGTTAAAGATATCGCAGCCTTGTATGGAGTTAGTCGATGGACGGTACATCGACGAATGCAGCAGTGTGGACTGAAGTAAACAACAACTTAAATATATTTTAATGATTTTATACAAATGCCTCAAGGCCATAGTCTCTGTGTTTACTCCCGAATTCTGCCATGGGGATTTTAATAAAAAAAAAAGGCAGTTTTGTTTTTTAAATGTAGTAACGTTAACTGTTAATAGTTATCTAATGTTACTTCAGTTAATTTCAGAAGTAACAATTGATTTACATATATACTACCGGCAAGTCTTATCCTGCGTGACTGATGTATTTAGACCTGCTTTGTCTTTGTGGTGGTAAAACGTCTTGAAGCAACAGAGAAACATACAGTTGAATAGAATAATCTGATAGGTAGAAGTTAAACTAGGACATTCAGATATGACATGAATAACTAAGACACAGACACATGTGTATAGGGTTTTACACATTTCTGTTCATCACATAAATATCTGATGCATCTAATGCTAAATACATCACTCTATTATTCACTTGTTCCGCAGAGTTTCAGAGTTGTACTCTGGCATTGAAAATACAGAACTGGACCGTTTGGTGATGGACATTCAAAGGGAGCACCCACGGTGTGGGTATCGTATGATGAGAGCTTTTCTCCAAGCAAGTGGACATTTGATTCAGTGTAAGTTTGTTTTTGTTTACATACTTGCAGGCTGATTTATACTTCTGTGTGGGACCTATGGCAGACCTGCATAGCCTTTATGAGGTTTGCATTTATAGCCCCGCTTTGGTGTGTTTGTATTGTTCTGCAAGTATACAGCCAAACCAGTGGTGTCGACTACAGGAGTAGTCAGCAGAAGCAGGTATTTTATGTTATGACTAATTGTTATTTGGATTCATGTTTTATGAGCTTTTCCTTCTATATATTTGTGTAAGCAGCCTTTGCACTTTCATTACAAGCAATCAGGCACTATTACATTTAGTCCCAATGAATGCAAAACTACTGCAGATATATTTTGTATAATCCTGGGGAGGGTCTTTGGTTCTGACCAATTACAGCACTTGCATTCTGCGTAAATGCAATGTATAGTTATATTATGGAGAGGTGTAACCATCGTAGCTACACAGAGCATACGGCTTTGTTCCAATGTAGAAGTATAAACCAGCCTTCAGTCTACACTCACAAGATAGCTAATAAGATATTTGGTGTGTACACACAAACATTAAGTCCAGTTCAATTCTGAAAGATATAAAAACCATTAGTCATTATTATTATTATTATTAATTTTATTTCAGTAACTCTCTTTTTGAAATTCTTGTATTTACTTTGACAAGTAGAAGTGATTTTACCCAACTCTAATTAACTTTACGCAAATGCAACATTACAAAAATCACAATAATATCTCATCATCTGAAGTTTTTAGGGTACGTGAATCACTACACAGAGTGGACCCAGAGGGAACACAACTCGAGCCCTGGCTAACCGGACTCTTCATCGCAGACAGTACTCGTTCCTGCTCGAATTGCATGTGGCATATAGATGGAAATCATAAATTAATACGGTAATTCGATTTTTTGGATGGCACCCAACTGGGATTGTCAAATGTTTTGATGCCAAAGACCCCCAAATATTATGATCTCCTTGTGAGGGACCTACATATTTTCATTTACTACACATTTATACTGTGAGACAATAATATTAAGCATTATATTTTGAATGACAACAATGTTGTTATAATTATATTCATTATTAAATTATATACAAGACAGATTTACAGGTGAAACTCGAAAAATTAGAAAATCGTGCAACAGTTCATGTATTTCAGTAATTCAAATTAAAAAGTGAAACTAATATATTTAGTATATAACTGTATACATATGTATGATTATACTTTTCAGAGGGCCGACATTTCTGTATTTAAAATCCTTTTTTTTATTGATTTTATGTAATATTCTAATTTTCTGAGATTTTGAATTTTGGGGTTTTCATAAGCTGTAAGCCATAATCATCAAAATTATAACTTTTGCACGATATTCTAATTTTTCGAGTTTCACCAGTAAATCTGTCTTGTATATAATTTAATAATGAATATAATTATAACAACATTGTTGTCATTCAAAATATAATGCTTAATATTATTGTCTCACAGTATAAATGTGTAGTAAATGAAAATATGTAGGTCCCTCACAAGGAGATCATAATATTTGGGGGTCTTTGGCATCAAAACATTTGACAATCCCAGTTGGGTGCCATCCAAAAAAATCGAATTACCGTATTAATTTATGATTTCCATCTATATGCCACATGCAATTCGGAGCAGGAACGGAGTACTGTCTGCGATGAAGAGTCCGGTTAGCCAGGGCTCGAGTTGTGTTCCCTCTGGGTCCACTCTGTGTAGTGATTCACGTACCCTAAAAACTTCAGATGATGAGATATTATTGTGATTTTTGTAATGTTGCATTTGCGTAAAGTTAATTAGAGTTGGGTAAAATCACTTCTACTTGTCAAAGTAAATACAAGAATTTCAAAAAGAGAGTTACTGAAATAAAATTAATAATAATAATGACTAATGGTTTTTATATCTTTCAGAATTGAACTGGACTTAATGTTTGTGTGTACACACCAAATATCTTATTAGCTATCTTGTGAGTGTAGACTGAAGGCTGGTTTATACTTCTACATTGGAACAAAGCCGTATGCTCTGTGTAGCTACGATGGTTACACCTCTCCATAATATAACTATACATTGCATTTACGCAGAATGCAAGTGCTGTAATTGGTCAGAACCAAAGACCCTCCCCAGGATTATACAAAATATATCTGCAGTAGTTTTGCATTCATTGGGACTAAATGTAATAGTGCCTGATTGCTTGTAATGAAAGTGCAAAGGCTGCTTACACAAATATATAGAAGGAAAAGCTCATAAAACATGAATCCAAATAACAATTAGTCATAACGTAAAATACCTGCTTCTGCTGACTACTCCTGTAGTCGACACCACTGGTTTGGCTGTATACTTGCAGAACAATACAAACACACCAAAGCTGGGCTATAAATGCAAACCTCATAAAGGCTATGCAGGTCTGCCATAGGTCCCACACAGAAGTATAAATCAGCCTGCAAGTATGTAAACAAAAACAAACTTACACTGAATCAAATGTCCACTTGCTTGGAGAAAAGCTCTCATCATACGATACCCACACCGTGGGTGCTCCCTTTGAATGTCCATCACCAAACGGTCCAGTTCTGTATTTTCAATGCCAGAGTACAACTCTGAAACTCTGCGGAACAAGTGAATAATAGAGTGATGTATTTAGCATTAGATGCATCAGATATTTATGTGATGAACAGAAATGTGTAAAACCCTATACACATGTGTCTGTGTCTTAGTTATTCATGTCATATCTGAATGTCCTAGTTTAACTTCTACCTATCAGATTATTCTATTCAACTGTATGTTTCTCTGTTGCTTCAAGACGTTTCACCACCACAAAGACAAAGCAGGTCTAAATACATCAGTCACGCAGGATAAGACTTGCCGGTAGTATGTATGTAAATCAATTGTTACTTCTGAAATTAATTGAAGTAATATTAGATAACTATTAACAGTTAACGTTACTACATTTAAAAAACAAAACTGCCTTTTTTTTTTAAATTAAAATCCCCATGGCAGAATTCGGGAGTAAACACAGAGACTATGGCCTTGAGGCATTTGTATAAAATCATTAAAATATATTTAAGTTGTTGTTTACTTCAGTCCACACTGCTGCATTCGTCGATGTACCGTCCATCGACTAACTCCATACAAGGCTGCGATATCTTTAACTTTTAACCCATACATAAGATACCCCTCTATGGCCTCGCCAGGGATCTCCAGGGCTGCTGGTCTCCCCACTCCCCTAGGCCTCTCCGAATACAATTGTTCTTCCACCACCTTTAAGAGGTCAGCAGCCAAACGGGTGTCGGCGCCTGATAAGGCAGAAATTTCTCCCAGACGTTCCAACAACGTACTGGTTCTATCACCTACATACTCGTAATAATCTTCGGAAATACTACCGTTTCTCTGTTCACGCTCCACTTCATCTGCTAGTGAATTTAACGCTCGTATTAGCTCTGCTGCCGCCATTTTTCCAACACCTCAAAACCATAGACTGTAAGCTCAAAACACGTAACATAGCCATAACATGTTATGTTTGCCTGTTGCCGAGCCCCGCCTTGATGCAGTGATTGACAGGGCGGGAGGGGGCGGGGCGGGCAGGGGCGTGATCGGCTGGGAATGCATTTTCAATGTGCACATTGAATTTTGCTACATTCATTGCGGGACATTTAATGAAAAAGCAGTCGCAAGTGTCTTGACTGTGAGTGTAAATGCATTTAAGAAAAATAACATTTGAATGATCATTTTGCCACAGTTTTTGCCTGAACATGTTACACATATCTAATCATTTCTGTAATACATTTTCATTTTAATTTTGCAACTTATAATGCGTTTCAATAATGCATATTAAAACGAGTGTATGAAATGGCAAATGTAAATTATGTAATTTCATTTTCATTTTGCACCAAACGTTGCTAGAATGGTAATGTAAAATGTAAATTTAAATACAGAATGCATTGCCATTTTACATATTGCATTGTCATTTTGCATATTAAATGTCAAATTGAATATTGCTACCCATATGCTTCCATATGAGGGCGAGTAAATGAAGAGAGCATTTTCATTTTTGGGAGAACTATCCCTTTAAAGATATTGTGAAGAGTGACCATTTGATAGCCTATCATACGTAACGTTAATATGGATAGTACACTAAATTAATGAGAATTATGTTACTTACATGGCATCTTTAAGTTTGAGGAAATGTGTAAGGGCAGTTTTATAACTAATTTAAGTTGCGAGTGTAGTTTTGTCACGGGGACTCCGTCAACCGCCACTGTCAACAGTCTCGCTCATTCATTCTCACGCACCTAATTTGACTAATTATTGAATTTCTACATTTCCAGAAACTGTGACAGGACAATGACATTTTTTGTAGGACGTTGTAACAAATGCGTCACTGCACAATCACAATCGCGAATGACACAACTGTGATTCTTTTGAAAGGGATTTCATCCACCTATGTTATAACAAAAAGTGACCATGCAGGGTTGCAAGTGAGCCTCGTTTGACACTTAAAATAAATAAAGCTGCTGACTAAATGTTTCACTTTTAAAAATAAATATTAAACCAACAAAACTATTCAAACTACATTTAATTTGCAGTATAAAGTAACCTATCTGGATAAGCAGAACTGTTAAATCAATGACAGGGAAATTCTGAATATGAGTAATCGGTGTCATTAGACATTAACCAGTCTATAAACTCGGAGTTTTGTGTTGTCGTACCTTTTGAAACTCTCTTCAATCGGTGTCTTTGCGACTTCCAACTCAGCAAAGATTCAGACGTCTGACTCTGTAAACGTATAATGAGTCCAGAAGAGCGCCCTCTTTGGTCAGACGTGTACATACATCTCCAAAGCCAATTTAATATCCAAGTGCAAATAAGAGGAGTTTGACCTCTTCTTTCTTGGCACCATAAACAGTGCCTGGATATAAGCTGTTGTTTAAAACAACAACAACAACAAAAAAGTCACTTTAAACAGTTATGCAAGTTATATTTCCTCCTACAATAACTGGGTGACAGAGACATCACACATTACAGAGCAAACCAACAGTGTGATTTCAATGCACGCATAACATACAAGATTCAGTATGCAATCATGGATTAATTAGAGTGACAGATATTTCTCTGTCATTCAAGTGTTTAGGTTATATTCAAAAAGACAGATCGGTTTTATGTAACACAGGCATATGATTAGTGACATGTATGATTTTACCACAAGCACACAATGGTTCAAAGACGGTTTCAAAGTTTATATTGTGGGGGGAAATGGGAACTGCTTTTGGCTGTCCACTGGAGGCAGGAAAACACATATGCTGACATGCAAGTTCTCTTGCTGTTCTTCTCTCTGTCTGTGCATCCAACTAGACATTTTTCCCAACTCCTTCCATCTGCGTCAGCCATTCTCTTTCTGGAAACTTTCCATTACACAACTGAAAGCAAAATCTGCAAACTGCTGCGAGTTGCTTTGGGTTCACAGGGGTTCACTGTTTGGCAGCAAATACAGTTTGGTTGAACAGGGTGGAAGTGTAAAAGTCACTTTTTGGCAGCAGTGGCTTTAGCACGGTTTAGACGATCAACCAGAGCATGATCTGTGGTTACTGAACAGCGCAAAAGAACAGTACTGATCTCGGATTCATTCCATCTCTCCAGATCCCTGTGAACGAAAGAATAATAAATATATAAGACATAGTGTGCTATGTCTTTTCCAATTTTTTTGAAAGGGCTACTTTGAAGCGCAATTTCGCGCCAGTGCAAAGAGCAAGTGCTGTTGTTGGGAGTGTTTTTGCGCTATCTGTGGGTGTATATGCGCAAACTGTGGGTGTATTGTATGTAATTGAAGCGGCGCAAAGCACAATCACAAATTTGCTATTTTCCTGAGAAATAGATAACTGCGCTAAGATGTTTGAGAAGCACGTCTAATCTCAGCGCGACGTCTAAAATCAGTTCCTGCATTTGCAGTTTGGAGATTAAACCAGCAGGTGTTATTAAAGTTCATGCCCAAACTCTGAAAATATATGTCATATATAAAGTATATCAAATTATGTCCCCAACACAGTTGTAGCAATTTTATGATTTTTTTTTTTAAGAGATGAGAGTTAAACTATCTATAGGTCATGGTTTGTTTCAATTATTATTATAATGTTTATATTTACAATTGTATTTATGATATAATTTGAATTGGTATTTTTCCACCTGTTGTCGTGGAGTGATTTTAAGTCACTGCATAAGGGGCGGGTGAAGAAATTGGAGAGTAAATTGTTTGGATTTGGTATGATCTTTTTTTACCACTTTATTATTTTGATTATGTTTTTGTTTTGTTTGAGGTGTAATTTGAATCGACAGATAGAAGTGAGTGCATGCGTGCTGAAGCAATCACTGTTAATACTAGCCCTGGTTTGTGTGCCAGCAGATGAAAATAATTAATAATATATCCTACATCCAAATCCTGTCGAGAAAGCACATTTTCCATGCGTATAAAAGGAGCGCATCACTGTCATAGAAATATGCATGACATTCAACAAAGATGCAGTTAATGCACAAAAGACCAAAAGTCCATATTTCTTTTCTTATAATTCATTGCATACAGTCCATTTACACTACCAAATTCTTATGAATGTGATGTCTTTGTTTATATCGCTGGTGTTTGACAAGGAATGGAACATATAATAGGACGCACTGGTGCAATAATTGGAGAATACATTTAGAATTAAATTGCACACTACCCATTAGTACTTTGCACGCGCAATTTTGACAAACCCACTCATGCATAGACTTCGTGCCTGCTTGCACGAAAATACCAAAACTTCATGGCCATGCCTACTGAGTTGCGCTTATGATTAAAGCAAAGCTCTGTGCTTAGCGCTCTTAAAATAGGGCCCTGGATCTCGAATCTCAGGCACATACATTTGTGCTCAAAGTTTACCCCCTTTCTCATAAGCTTACATATGCTTTGCAGAGTCAGTTAATTTTATTTAGAACTGCCCTGAAAAAGCTATGTGACTGAGATGTTGAATTAACCACACCCCCTCATTCCAAAGATAATTTTGAGACTAAAACAAGAGCAAAAGAGCAGCATTGTTTGTTTCTGTGGCTGTCAAATGCAACAGTGGCACAATAGCGCCCTCAACTGACAAACTGAATCACATCCTCAATGTTCCGCTTCAAATACAACACTATGAGAACGAGCAAAATGATTGACAGGAAATTATACATGAATCAGTAATTGATTTGATCCCTCTTATTTAAAAAAAAAAAAAAAAAGAAGGAAAAAAAAGAAGAGGATAAACATTTTGCACATTCTCCAAGAGATATAAACATAAACAAATCAAACCAAACGTATGAGAGGAACTCTACACACACATCCAAACTATTACCCTACATCAAGGTGATGAGGGTGCTTTCAAACTTGGTTCGATCGCTTGGACCGAACCCTAGTTCATTTCCTCCCAACTCCCATCTGGTCTCTGTTCACATCATATTTTTTGGGTCCGATTACATCATCAATGCAAGTACATGTGGCAGCTGTTTACCACTGTAACTAGGCAACAACTCAAGAAGACATCATCTTTGCTGTGATATTAAAGTATTCATCTCTAAGGTTTTACCAGCAAAACAATTTCTGTTGTTGCTGTAAAAGTGAACATAAGAGTCTTCATGTTCTCCCGGCATCAGAGCCAATGAAGACGCAGTGGACAAGTTGAAGGAAATGTGCCCCAAAACAAAAATGTGTGTATGTTTGTACAAATAATTTTACACCGGACTGCTTTGTAAATGAGTGTCAATATAAAGCAGGATTTTCTTCAAATTGGATTCTCAAGCATGGTTCAATACCAACTGTTCGTGTTCCAGCTTTATATCCTGAAGATGTAAGTATCGCACTTTATATTTTGTGAATGTTTGCAAATCGCCTTTCCGAATGTGCTTGTTGGCTGATTCCATGGCCAATGCAGCTACCATTGTCTCTGATTGTACTCACGGAGAACAGAGCTATGTCAGGGGCGGGGAGCAGCAGCTAATTTGCATTTAAAGAGACACACACGAAAACAGTGTGTTTTTGATTCCACCCAAAAAGAGGCATATACTGTATAACATGGTATAATAAATTATTATACCATGAAACTTCACAGGCACATTCTGGGGACACCTGAGGCTTATATTACATCTTGGAAAAAGGGGCATAATAGGTCTCCTTTAATAGTTTTTAGTTGGTTCTGTAGACACAAGAGGTGTGACGTAGGTGAAATACATCATAATTCTTCAGTCTTTCATTAGCTATACATGCTAATTCAACAGGTTAACACAAGAATTTATCCTAAATATAAATTCTAATTAACAATATTTCTATGGGTTACATTTGTTGTACAGTTTTTCATTTCAGTGCTGCTTCATCATTTAGCTCTGGATATTTGAAGACATGGCCAAAAACAGCACTGAAGATTGTTCTGGGCCAGTGATTTCCAGTGTGTATAGTTTATTTAAATAAAATAGAAAGAGAATGACTGAAACAAAGTGTGAGAGGAAGTTAATATAAGAAGGAAGAAATAATACAGTCAAGGACACCACTTTTCAGGCACTCTTAAGGTCTCGTAGAGTTGTTCGCCGTGTTTGTGCAGTCCCGGCGGCCTAGTTTGCCCTGGTCTGAGGTCCTCACCTTGGCAGCAAATTCATTCTTGGCATTCTTGGCCGTACTCGTCCACAGCACTTTGTAAATGAGTAATCCAAGTCTCCAATATCTGCACAAACATACAACATTTTTTTTAACAGATTTTTCATTCCAAAGCAGCTTTGATAAAAACCAGATGCATATCTTGTTCCTTCTTGCTCGGGTGAAGCTGAGACATGTTGAATTCTATCTCTGAAGTCTTTTGTTAAAACCTCTATCATAATGAAGCCAAGGTGGAAACCTGAGGGCGGTAGGTCAGTCTAAAAGCAATAACATTGGCTTACACATACAGTGTTTTCTCATTTACAATATCTAAACATCAAAGGTGTTAGATAGTATATGTTGACTTTTGTGTTTTTCAAAACCTTGGACATTAGCAGGAATTTTGCCATCATGACAATATACAGGATTGGGTTAAAGGTGCAGGAAGCATTTTTAGTGTTCTGAAGCTTCACGTGACTGAGCTGTTGAATTAACCACGCCCCCTCATTCCAAAACCCCACCCTCCAAAGATCATTTTGAGACTAAATTCAAGCAAAAGTGCAGCATTGTTTGTTCCTGTGGCTGTCAAATTCAACAGTGGCACAATAGCGCCCTCACCTGACAAACATTATGAATCATAGCCTCAATGATCCGCTTCAAATACAACACTATGAGAACGAGCAAAATGATTGATGGGTGAAAAGAGTCAATGTCCATGGACACATAATTGTTTGCTGTTTACAAAGTCTACAGCTGCACAAAGATATCTCAGGACACTTATCTCATTCATATCTTCAAGGGAGTATGAACACTTTTTGCATCCTTTTCCATGAAAAAATAGCTTACAGCCCCTTTAAGCAGAGAGAAAATTAGGAAAAATGAAAGGTGCTAACCTGCACTTTATAACTGGCCTTTATATAGACGTTGCAGAGTTCGATACAAGAAAGCTCAGATGTCACTCTAAACCCCTTTGACTTTCTTCGGTAGAACACAAAGGAAACATTTTAAAAATATTTTTATATATAATAATACACATTATTTTCGCCATAAGCTCCATATGACTCGTGCACAGCATTCCAAGTCTTATGAAGCCATACGATCATGTTATTTAAGGAACAGACAGACATTTTAGACGTTATTCACTTTCAAATCAAATCGCTGATCAACTTGTGTCCACAGCGCCAAACCAAATATGGCAACAACATCATTTACATCAAATCTTATTGGTTCTTGTGTCATGATGTCATTATATTTGGTCATAAGAGATGCCAGAACCAGTGAGGTTTCATGTTATTGACATAGTCGCCTTATGTGATTTGGGTGCTACATTTGTCCTTGTGTTCCACAGAAAAAGTAATTCGGGTTTAGTGCAATATTAGGGTTTTAAAAACATAAATGGCCTGGTTATAAATATAAATAAAGGGAGTTCAAAATTAATGAACGATTCCTTTAAAGAGAGCATAATTTTGGTCCCTGCTGTTTGTTACAGCCTTTGTGTCTTGCCTATGATACCTAAAAATGTTGTCTAAGTGGGCAGCTCACAAGGTTTTTAAACATATGCATGCAAATGGGTGTGTACCGAGGTCTGTGTCTCCACTCTCAATAGCTTTGCTCAAAGCTAGAGAACTTCTCTTCATTTTTAACAGCAGTGGGACCTGCTCACCAGAGTGTGGCTCAAATTTCAACAACTGAAAGAGAGAGTGATTTCGGCTTAAAATATATTAAACACAATATTTTTTGTGGGCTCTGGTCTTTATTAATATCCACATTTTTCCTGACCAACCACTGTGCGGCACTATGAAGCTTTGAATTAGCCATGCCTCCTCATTCCAAAACCCCACCCTCCAAAGATTCATTTTGAGACTAAAACTGAGCAAAAGAGCAGCATTTTTTGTTCCTGTGGCTGTCAAATTCAACAGTGGCACAATAGGGCCCTCAACTGACAAACATTATGAATCATAGCTTCAATGATCCACTTCAAATGAGAACGAGCGAAATGATTGACAGATGAAAAGCGTCAATATCCGCGGTTCGAGGACATATAATTGTTTGCGGTTTACAAAGTCTACAGCTGTCACAGAGACTAGCGAGATATGTCATGACACTTATTTCATTACTATCTTTAAAGGGAGTAGGAACATTTTTGCATACTTTTCCATGAAAAAAAGGCTTACAGCACCTTTAACTTTATAATATTTATGCAAAATTCAAACAAGATTGAATGGCCCAAACAAGGCCATGGTTCTCAGCAGGAAACCCATGGAGTGCGTAATCCGGGTAGGGAAGGAGGTATTGCCCCAAGTGAAGGAGTTCAAGTACCTCGGGGTCTTGTTCACGAGTGAGGGAACAATGGAGCAGGAGGTTGGCCGGAGAATCGGGGCAGCGGGGGCGGTATTGCACTCGCTCTATCACACCGTTGTCACGAAAAGAGAGCTGAGCCGGAAGGCAAAGCACTCGATCTACCGGTCAATTTTTGTTCCTACCCTCACCTATGGTCATGAAGGTTGGGTCATGACCGAAAGAACTAGGTTGTGAGTACAAGTGGCCGAAATGGGCTTCCTCAGAAGGGTGGCGGGCTTCTTCCTTAGAGATAGGGTGAGGAGGTCAGTCATCTGTGAGGAGCTCGGAGCAGCCGCTGCTCCTTTGCGTCGAAAGGAGTCAGTTGAGGTGGTTTGGGCATCTGGTAAGGTTGCCCCTGGCCGCCTCCCTAGGGAGGTGTTTCAGGCATGTCCAGCTGGGAGGAGGCCTCGGGGAAGACCCAGGATTAAGTGGAGAGATTACATCTCCACACTGGCCTGGGAACGCCTCGGGATCCCCCATTCAGAGCTGGTTATTGTGGCTCGGGATAGGGAAGTTTGGGGCCCCCTGCTGGAGCTGCTGCCCCCACGAACCGACTTCGGATAAGCGGTTGAAGATGGATGGATAGATGGAATTCAAACAAATATTGCTGTATTTGTAAACAGAAAATGTGCATCATTCATTGATAGGCTGTATGTAGATTTTGGGACTGACACTAGGTGTAATGACCAATCTGTTAAACTGCCAATTGGACACAGTTACCATCTGATGATCTCAAAATGATCAAACATCGGCAGAATTATCGGCCACTAGTTACTAAATCACAAGTGAGTTTTAAGAGGTCTTACTATATTTGCATAAACACTTAGGGTCTCACAAGTATAGAAAACAAGTACACATACACCTTGTAGCAGGCCCAGTGTTTGAGGACAAAATGGGGATTTGGAATGCACGCACATCCAACACTTCTCAGGTGCTGGATCAAGGCAAAAAGGACTGAAATAAAACTGAAGTGGATCCACACATTAATTCAATAATCATAAAACAACCACAACAGGTCTCAACAATGAGGTTCCGCACAGTTTTAACGTCTCACCTATCTATGAGCACCTGTACAGTCATCTGTTTGAATGGGTGTGCGTGAGGGGAATGCCGACGGTATAGTCTCGGATTGCATTCAATACCCGGAGGTCTCTGCACAAGCTGACAAACTGCTCAAGAGGAAAATTACTCAGGAAACACTTCCCAAATGATGCCGCCTGCAGAGAGAGTGATAAGGCAAAAACCTGTGTTTTCCGTCATCTCTTCTGTAAATGTAATGGGTGCAATTTTGTCAACAGGAGATTAAGTAATGGTGCTGAAGGGAGGCCATGTCTCAATGCTCAGTATGTTCAATCTGTGTATCTTACCCTCAGGAGTGTTTTCTGTGTCTCCGGTTTGTGTTCGTGTCCAGCTGCCTCCACACACTGCTTCACGGTCTCACTCAGCAGACTCTGTTCTTTAATGTCTCAGATACTCGTCTGCCTTCTGACTCTCTTTCTGCACTCATATACAGTGCATTCAGAAAGTATTAAGACCCCTTAATGACAAAGAATAAACCAGATGTTTGATAACTCTGCAAATGTATTAATAAGAAATATCACACTGACATAAGTATTCAGACCCTTAACTCAATACTGAGTTGAAACATCTTTGGCAGCGACAACAGCCTCAAGTCTTTTTGGGTATGATGCGGCAAGTTTTGCACACCTGGATTTGGGGATCTTCTGCCATCCTTCTCTGCAGGTCCTCTCAAACTGTCAGGTTTGACATTTTTAAATCTCTGCTCTAATTTTCTCTATACATTTTTCACTATTCATTTACATGTCTTTTCTGTACAATCATGCACGGATACTGCCACTAAATTATTTTGATAAATTATTTCCAAGTTGGTCATGTTATGAAATAATATATTTGAGAAAACCCCACTTACTTGCCAGAGTAAGCTACAATATGGACCGGACCGTGCATGTACCACCGTGAGTATTAGTGGCAGCTTTTTACCACAGTAGTAAGATAATGAATCTAACCCTAAAATCAAACCCTAACCCTAACTCTCAGTGTTGTTGTCCTCGAGTCCAGGACTCAGACTCGATCCCAACTCGAGTGACTCGTCTCGGACTTGAACACTAATGACTCGGACTTTGGCTCGAGCATTGGGTGCATTCTGACTTGGAGTATGCACCCAATTGTATTATATATTATTCACACAAAACTGTATAAACAAATATAAATGCGACTAAATGGTTGCATTTTGCGATATTATTCCTAACAGTGCGATTAAACTTGGCAAGAGGTCGCACTGGTTCGACTACAAAGTTGGCTAACTCTGATTATGTGCTGTGGTTTTTTGTTGCATATGAGAAATATCAAACGGCAAACGTTCCAAAAGCGAAACCAAACAGCTCTATCCAGATCATTCACTGCAGCTCAATGGATAGATCAGAGAAGAGCAAGTGTGTTTACACGTGAACCGGTCTTGAGCTCAGCAAGTGGTCTGCGTGATCATCATAAACAGCGCTGTGAGCAGCGTGGGCTGGGTCACGGTTTCTGCATTGATTATTTGTTGAAAACCCATAATGTGTCAGTCATTAAACTAGTTTAAAAAAGGCTTTGTTTGTATTCAGATGACTATATTTGAATCAGTTAGATCCTGATGAAAGGAAACCATGAAAGAATTTCTAACTCCCACTCTCATACTATCCTATTAAATAGAGGTGTTTTACAGATTACTTTTGTAAATATGTAAATTTCAAAATAAATGTCTGGAACCCTGGATTGGCTGCTGGCGGCCATTTTTGTTGATTTGTCCAATCGATATGTTAAGGATATGTTTGCACTTGCAGCGCATTTTTTATTTGAACTTAGATGACCAAACAACTGCAGAGTTATTGTTACAGTTTTTGCAGCCCATACATTTTAGGGCAGCAAAAGAATAACAATAAGAACATAATTAATCCTAACAAATACCAATAGGTTTCCTTTGGTGCTTGGCCTCATAAATAGATGTGTATAAGATATAGCAAACACTAAACATACATAAATCATGCAAACTGGAAAATGTTTTCATACCAGGCCATCTGTTTGGGGGGAGATTTGATTTTGAAACACAACATTAATCATCTGATGATGCTGATTACATATTAAGGCTGACAGAGAAATTAATTAACTAGTCCATTATATAACTGAAGGAGACAGAGTAATGAACTGATGAACTACAATTGCTTAGACCATGAGGCTTTTAATAAATCTGCTACAAGAATCTACAAACACTTCATTAAACACATTCACAACCAATCAAACACTTGGTAGACATAATGAAGTGTCAAATCAATCAAATCAAATCAAATCACTTTATTGTCACACTACCATGTACACAAGTGCAACAGTAAGTGAAATTCTTGTGTGCAGGTCCGAGCAACATAGCAGTCATGACAGTGACGAGACATATACCAATTACAGTAAACAACATACTTACACAACACAATAATTATATACAATGTACAGTAAACTATACACACAATATAGAATACACAATATACAATACAATAAGTAAAGAGTATACATTATATATATATATATATATAAGTAGTTGTATTGAGGAGAATATGTCCAGACAGTCCAGTGTGAGATTATAGTTTAATAAAGTGCAGTGCAAATTATTGATCGTGAGAAATCAATTGTTCAACAGTCTGACTGCTTGGGGGAAGAAGCTGTCATGTATTCGGCTGGTGCAGGTCCTGATGCTACGATACCGCCTGCCTGATGGTAGCAGTGAGAACAGACCATGACACGGGTGACTGGAGTCTCTGATGATCCTCCGAGCTTTTTTCACACACCGCCTTGTATATATGTCATGGAGGGAGGGAAGCTCACCTCCGATGATGTTTCTGGCAGTTCGCACCACCCTTTGCAGGGCTTTGCAGTTGTGGGCGGTGCTATTGCCGTACCAGGCAGTGATGCAGCCAGTCAGGATGCTCTCTACAGTACTAGTGTAGAACCGTGTGAGGATGTGTTGGTTCATTCCAAACTTCCTCAGCCGTCTCAGGAAGAAGAGGCGCTGGTGAGCCTTCTTCACAACGGCCTCAGTGTGGAGGACCATGTGAGTTCCTCAGTAATGTGGACACCGAGGAACTTGAAGCTGCTGACTCTCTCCACCGGTGCTCCGTTAATGGTGATGGGGCTGTGTTCTCCATCTTTCTTCCTGAAGTCCACTACAAGCTCCTTGGTTTTACTGATGTTGAGGGAGAGGTTGTGCTCCTGACACCAGCGTGTCAGAGTGTGCACCTCCTCTCTGTAGGCTCTTTCATCATTGTCAGTGATCAGACCTACCACCGTCGTATCGTCAGCAAACTTAATGATGGCATTGGAGCTATGTGTTGCCACACAGTCATGCGTGTATAGGGAATACAGGAGAGGGCTGAGAACACAGCCCTGCGGGGCTCCAGTGTTGAGGGTCAGTGATGAGGAGGTGTTGCTGCCCATTCTAACCACCTGACGTCTGCCTGACAGGAAATCCAGGATTCAGCTGCACAGCGAGCTGTTTAAGCCCAGAGCCCGGAGTTTCTCATCAAGCTTGGAGGGCACTATGGTGTTGAATGCTGAGCTGTAGTCTACAAACAGCATTCTCACATATGTGTTCCTTTTTTCCAGGTGGGAGAGAGCAGTGTTTAGTGTAGATGCAATGGCTTCATCAGTGGAGCGGTTGTTGCGGTAGGCAAACTGCAATGGGTCAAAAGAGGTGGGCAGAACAGAGCAGATGTAATCTCTGATTAGTCTCTCAAAGCATTTGCTGATGATGGGGGTCAGAGCAACAGGACGCCAGTCATTTAAGCAAGTGATTGTGGCTTGCTTTGGTACAGGCACAATGGTTGATGTTTTGAAGCATGTGGGGACTACAGACAGGGAGAGGGACAGATTGAAAATGTCCGTAAAAACACCTGCCAGTTGATTCGCGCACGCTCTGATGACGCGACCCGGAATGCCGTCTGGACCCGCGGCTTTACGGATGTTCACCCGTCGGAAGGATCGGGTTACATCCACAACAGAGACGGAGAGTGAACCAACCTCTGTAGCGTCAGCCGCGAGTGCTCTCTCCGCGAGGGCGGTGTTATAGTCCTCGAAACGAGCATAAAATGTATTAAGTTCGTCCGGGAGAGATGCAGCGGTGTTCACGGCAGAGTCTTTATTCCGTTTGTAGTCCGTGATGATGTTACTTCCCTGCCACATACTTCTAGAGTCAGTGGTGTTGAACTGACCTTCGAGTTTGTGCCTGTACTGGCGTTTGGCTTCACTGATAGTGTTACGGAGGGCATAACTGGCTTGTTTACGCTCCTCCGTGTTAGACGAATTAAAAGCGGAGGTCCGCGCAGTGAGTGCCGCGCGAACATCGCCGTTAACCCATGGTTTCTGGTTGGGGTATATCCGTATTGTTTTGGTCGGAACAACATCCTCTACGCACTTCCTGATGAAACACATTACGCTGTCAGCGTAAACCTCGATGTCGTCATCAGAGGCGGACCGGAACATCTCCCAGTCCGCGTGATCAAAACAGTCTTGTAGCGCAGAGTCTGATTGGTCCAACCAGCACTGGATTGTTCTGAGGGTGGGTGCTTCCCGTTTCAGTTTCTGCCTGTAGGCGGGCAGAAGTAGAACGGAAGAGTGGTCCGATTTGCCAAATGGGGGGCGGGGGAGGGATTTGTAGCCATACCGGAAAGGAGAGTAACAATGATCTAAAACTCGGTCCCCTCGTGTGTTGAAGTTTATGTGTTGGTGGTATTTTGGTGCTATTGTTTTAAAATTTGCTTTGTTGAAGTCCCCGGCAACAATGAATGCAGCCTCAGGGTGCGCGGTTTCCTGCTCACTTATACTCCCATACAGTTCCCTGAGTGCCCGGTCTGTGTCGGCTTGTGGGGGGATGTACACAGCTGTGATGATGACCGCTGTGAATTCCCTCGGTAGCCAGAATGGTCGACACAGAAGCATGAGATATTCCAGATCAGGAGAGCAGAAAGACTTGATGAAACGTACGTTCCTCTGATCACACCATGATTTGTTGATCATAAAACATACACCACCACGTCTGCTTTTACCTGAGAGGTCTTTCGCTCTGTCCGCTCGGTGCACGGAGAAGCCCGTGATTTCGATGGCCGAGTCTGGAATCTCCGTAGACATCCAGGTTTCTGTAAGACAGATAACACATCAATCTCTCGTCTCTCATTGGAAAGAGATCCGCGCTCTCAGCTCGCAGAGCTTGTTGTCTAGAGACTGAACATTTGCCAATAGTATACTGGGTAGCGGGGGTCGAGTTGCACGACGTCTTACTCTGATGAGAACGCCGGCTCTTTTTCCCCTTTTCCTTCTGCGTTTCCACGGCCGAGCAGCCCAGACAAAGGGCTCCGCCGGCGTGTTTGTAAACAGCGGGTCAGCGTTGAGGAATTTGAAGTCCGGTTTTCGATGTGTAATTGTAGAACCAATGTCCAAAAGAGTTAATTGTCGTAAACAATAAGGCAGACAACATCCAAGACAAAAAAACAAAGAACAGTAAACAAAACAAACAATAAACCGCAGTGTTGTATCGGAGCTCGCAACGCAGCAGCCATACTCGGCGCCATCTTGTTATAATATTGCTGGGTTTTACTCACCCTTAAGTTGGACGTGCACATCCACACATGGCCAGATCAGTGAGGAGAGCTAGATACTTATAACTGAATGACACACACATGTACACACACACAAGGAGTTGTTGGAGAGATTACATAATGGGTTCATGGAGATTTAACCATCACAAAACAAAATAACTGTTTATTTATTTATTTTTGATCAGACATGAATGGAAGTTCATGAAAAGAAAATGCAAACATTTGAACAAATGATAATAATAATAATAATAATATATTATAATAGTAATATATAGCAATATATCTCAATCGTGCACCTTTAACTTTTAAACCCTCTGGCTTTTATTTTGACATTCTAAACTCTCCAGGAAGTCCTGTAAGTGTGTTTGTTTGTAGGCAAGTTCACAGTAGTTTAATTCGCTTCTTATTCAAATTCTGGTTCTAAATGCATATGATAAGTGAACCGAACTTTTGAGCATCTACATCCGAGATGTTGTTTGTGAGTAGCACTCAAATACTGCACAACGCGTGAAGGCTAAAAATAGCCACAAATGTGTGTGTAAACAGAGGTGCATTTTATATATTTACTTATTAAACACAGTCTTTTGTAATTCACAGAGCTATCGCACGTCTTCAAGTGGCTTTGATTAAAATGCACGAGTCATATGAACTACTTTAATTGCGTTTTTATGGTTTATGTCATTTTTGAGCTTGACAGTAACGAACATGACTAACACACATTATCACGAGATGCTATGAATACATGATATTTGAAATAATTGCATAATTCTCTGCTTTTGACATCAAAACACGAAGAGGCATGCACACGACACTTACGTACATTGGATAAGCCGGTAATTACACTGGTTAAGGTGTTTACATGCAATGCCAAATCACGGTAAAGAGTAGTGATGTGTCGTTCATGAACGATTCGTTCATTTTGAACGAATCTTTAATATGACTCGGGACTACCGAGTTGTCTCAGAGAGTGATTCGTTCTTTTTGTGTTGACCGCGCAACATCGCATAAGGTACATGAAGTCATAAATGATTAGTTCATCTTTCGCGAGTCTTCGGGTTCGGCCGGGTCCGAGTCTTTCGTTCTTCCTGTCAGTCCTGTCATAACAAAAAATGTTGTCGTGGGAGCCAGAAATCTTCCCATTCTATATCATTAAACGTATTATTCCAAAAGCTTACACAAGCAGGTAGAGAAATCTGACACGTGTTAAGAATTAAACAAATTTTTTGGTTTGACATGTTACTGAAAAGACATTGGTCAACAAATAAATTAGTGTTGTCAAAAATAGGAGGAGAGCGTAAGAAATCTTTAGGGCCAGGATTTACTAAAAGTTTGACACAATCAGGAATTGCAACAAAAACAGTGGCATACTCTCTTGGGGGTACTGAAAAAGAGAAAACTTGCATAACATTTTGTAACTGAGCAGGACACCCCTATCATCTACAAGTTGACATACTAAAAGTATATTCTTGTCAAACCAATTATGAAAAAAAAAGAGATTCATTTTTATATTTAATATTTTTGTTGTTCCAGATAAAATAACTATGTGGAGAAAAACTATAATTATATATCAGGGACCAACATATTAAAGCCTGTTTATGAAAACTAGATAAAGCTAAAGGTATTTTAGAGACGTCATAGTTGCAGCACAAGAAAAAAATTTAAACCTCCAACTGAACTGAAAATATGATTTGGAATGACATTTCAAAAGGACGTGGGGTTGTTTAAAAATGATTTTATCCATTTAACTTTGAAAGAGTTATTAAGAGTGGAAAAGTCCACCAACTCAAAACCCCCCATAGCCCGATCAGCTATCATAACACTCTTTTTTATTAAGTGAGTTTTAGAATTCCAAACAAAGTCTACAATAATTTTGTCAAATTTTCTACAAATCTCCACAGATACATTCAGTGCCACTGTGGGATAGATAACCAGAGATAATCCATCTGCTTTGGAAAGCAACACTTTACCCGTTATAGAAAGATCACGCTGTAACCAGGAGTTTAATTTACAACGAATAGCAAGGATAAGAGGTTCAAAGTTCAGTTTTGTAACAAATATTAACATCAGTGGAATGTTTTACAGATAAAAGTTCACATTTGTTGATATTAAGAACAAACCAGAAGAAGATGAAAAAGAATGAATTATGTCTAAAGCTAAAAGAACTTGATCTTTATTTTTTCAGAAATAGAGTTGTGTCATTAGCCAATTGGCTTATTAATATTGATCGATTTGCTACAGAGATACCTTTCAAATTACTATTTTGAATGAGGGTGGCTAATAATTGCATAGGAAGCAGAAAAAGGTAAGGTGAGATTGGACAACCTTGACGGATGCCTCTCTCTAAATTAAACCTATGAGTAGTACCAAGTTGTAATTTGATTGAAGCATTGGCGTTATTATACAAAGTTTGAATTTTGTTAATAAAATTGGGGCCAAAACCAAAAATATTCAGGGACTTGAGAATAAAAGGAAACTCAACAGAATCAAAAGCTTTATAAAATCAAGAAAAAGCAAGAAACTGTCATCAGGGATCAAATCTGAGTAATCTAAAATATCAAGAACAAGTCTAATATTATTTGAAATAAGTCTGTCTCTCATGAAACCTGACTGACGTTCATCAATTATATCATCTAGAACACATTTAATCTTTTTAGCAAAAATCATGGCTAATAATTTGTAGTCGTTATTTAGGAGGCTAATAGGTTGACAATTTTCTAATTGAGCATGGACCTTTTGAGGTTTAGGGATCAAATGAATAATGCCCTGAGTCATATAGGGTGAGAGAGTACCCTTATGAAGACTTTCTAAATAAACTTTGACAAGAAAGATCGTTTGAAAATTTCTTATAAAATTCTGTGGTCAGACCATCATTTCCAGGAGATTTATTCCGTTTCAACTTGTCAATCTCCTCAAAGATATCTTTAATTTGAATAGGAGATTCACACAGAAGCTTGCCATTATCATCAATTTTGGGAATATGGTCCATGTCAAGGGAGTTAAAAAATAAATCCAAGGTATGTTGAGAGTGTCTAGAACAATAAAGGTCTTTATAAAACTCTTCGCAATAATTAGAAATGTCTTTATGATTCTTTAAAACCACTCCATTTACATTAAGACTATTTATAGAATTAAGATGATTTTGTTGTTTCTCTAATTTGAAAAAATAGCTAGAATAACGTTCTCCCTCTTCCAGCCACCTCCTTCTTGAACGAACAAAAGCACCCTTTGCTTTATGTATATACAAGCTATCTAATGAATTCTGTAGTTCAACCAATTCTGATTTCTGAACAACTGATACATTTTCAAAGGGGATGCAGGAGAGACAGACACTTCTTTTAACATTGTTGAGTTCCTCTAATTTAAATTGTTTGGCTTTTTGAGTTCCAGATTTAAGTAGCATTAACTTCCTCGCCCATCTCTTCCTACAAATTTTTCTGGCTCGGAGACGTCACATCTGTTTCGCCCACTAGTGGTTTGTTTATGGCACAACACCAGGTGTTTCTCAATTCTAAGTATGCAGAGAACGGACTTGTGTTCTTATGAAGACCAGTCTTACCAAGGTACCTTAGAAGAGCGAACTCGGAAGGACAGGAAGACTTTGAAATGTTCTGCGATCTTCATGTTGCGCAATTAATCGTCAGTGAGAGAACTACTGGCATTATCACACCAGTGACAACATTAATATCATCACACCAGTAAGGTTTTGCAGGACTAGTGATACGTTAAAAGAATACAGTCTGTATATACTTGTTCTCTTCATGTTTATTACTGTATTAACCCTTGTGCGACCTTCGGTACATTTATGTCTTTTTTTTAAATAATTTTTTAGCTGTTAATGCCAACGGCATGAAGTTTTACCAAATGTGTGTATTTTGGGGGGATTTTTGATATTTCAACCTCACTTCCTACAATACATCTATAATACACTATGTAAACAAAGTAGTTACACTCAGGACCTTCAGGGAAACAAAATGTCACCATTGAAACCCATTAAAACGGCAATATTTGATCCCAGTGACATTAAAGCATATAATCATGAATTACATGACATTATACTTTCATTCTGGAGCCCTGGCTTCAAAATGTAATTTTTTTTTATATTTTCCACCAGATGGTACCATTTTTCTCATGTTTAACCTGTGGAGCAAATACAAATTAAATAATACTTTTCCCCCTGTTTTCTTTTTGTTGTATAATAGAGCACTGCAGGACAATTGAATAAATGATGCAGCTAAAATTGTGTGGGTGTGTTGGGATGGATGTCAGAGTGCGTTTTGTATGTGTGTTGAGAAATGTGCATGTGTGTAAAAAAACAACAACAGTGGCATTATTTAAACAAACTGGCATTTAAAGGGTTAAAATCCTGAAAATGAATGAATATTTAGTAGTTATGATTAGGACTGATGTTGGTTAAAAAATGTAATTATTGAAAGTGGAAAATAATATTAACATTATTATTGAGTGTTTTTTTTTTTTTTAATCTGACACTGCACAAAAAAATAATAATGCATCAAAATCAATGTTGTTGCTAATAATTGACATATCCCAGATTGTGAGAATAATAATAAAAATATATAAAAAATAAGTAAAATAAAAAAAAAAACACTTAGCATATGAAAAATTATTCGTTTTGTGTGTGTGTGTGTGTGTGTGTGTGTGTTTTCCATACAAAAACAACAGTGGCAATATGTAAACAAACTGGCATTTAAAGGGTTAAAATTCTGAAAATGAATGAATATTTAGTAGTTTATGATTAGGACTGATGTTGGTTAAAAAAATTAATTATTGAAAGTGGAAAATAATATTAACATTATTATGGCAGTTTTTTAAAGTTTATTTTTGTCCTCTAAGGACCTCTGAGTTACTTTTTTTAATGGACGCACAAGGGTTAAAATTATGCCAAAAAATAAAACAACAACAAATGTTTACGGAGTATAACGACTCACGAGCCGTCAGACTGTAGCGAGCTTACAGCAGGCCTGTACCATGCAGTTTTAGATTCGTTTTTTTTTATTTTATTTTATTTTTTAAAAAGAACAAATACATCTTATTATTGCATACCGTATATATATTTGCATACAGTATTATAGCCTTTTTTTTTTACTTTTTATTTTTGCATATTTTTTTTACTAAAGACAATATACAAATTGTACATCAAGAAATAGAAATAATAATGAAAAACCCCCACAATGTTATTTTGAATAGCCATATCATATAACCATTCACAAAATAGTTGATAAATAACATGTGCAATTCATTCATTTACATGTTATATTTTATTTCAAATAAAGTGGAAAGAATTTTAAGGCATCACGTCCTTTTTTTAAAAATAAAATTAAATGAGATAGGGCATCATACTTTAACTAATTTTGTTAAAAAATCAAGAATCTGAAGGAAACAATCTATCTAAATTAATTTATAATGTTTTCAAGCAAATCCAATTTATGTTCACATTCCAGACTTTTATTATTAATTATAAATGTTATTTGGTATATTTCCAAAATCTTTGAAATTGTGGGGGCATGAGGGTTTAAGTTTTTTTTTAAAAACTGTTTCAAAGCCTGAGTGTTCTTGTTGTGGGCCGATAATTCACTTACGCATTGATATACCAGCTGTTTTATATATATATATTAATCACATTAAGACTTTGTTTGCAGCAGTCCTCTTGAGCTCTCGTAGCAGATACTAGATCTGTAAATGTCTTTAATGGCTTCATAATTTTACAGTTTTCCATGAACTTTTTCTGCCACCTACCGAGTTCTTGCCCACAAGTCATCATCCGATGCATCTTCGAAATTAAGGACACATTCGCGTCACTTCCTGCGTCCTCGGCGCTTGCGTCCTCAGCAGTGGATGATGACGTAGAACAAGCTCACGAGAACGCGCAACAGAATTTGTTTTATCTGATACTTTTCTCAGCAATGTGAGCATGGACCATTTATAGTTGTTTATGGTACAGGAGAAGGCATTTTCCTTTTGAGTATCGTTTATCAGTGCTTAATAGATTTAAAAGATTATGCGTTTAGTGTACATGTACCGACAATAAGCTAAAGTAACGTCCCTTGTTTTAAACTCAGCTCAGAGGGGGATTCAGTCTATTGTCGCCACCTAGAGGAAGACAAGTGACCAATGCCAATAAATATCCACTTGGTGTCGCTGCTCACCCATATATCGCGTTCATTTACGTCCACACCGAGCATGGACACCTGTTAGGACGTTTGATCAAATTAGGGACAGAAGAATGGTTCAGGTGTGTTGGCTTACATAGCATTAGGAATCAGTCTTGGCTAAGTTGTCGTCTTCGTGTCTTTGTATTGCCTCATTTAACTAGCTACTCTGTAACAGGCTGTAATCATTAGGATCTTTTGTGGTAGATGATAACATCCTTGAGCGTCTCAAAATCGCATTATTGTTACGATTATAATAGCAGTGCTGCATAATTGTACTGTTGTCTTGTGTGGGGTGGGGGTTCACTATTTAACTGTCAATCAGATGAGAACACTTGGTACTCTCTTTTAATGAAAGAGCCCAAAATAAGTTTGATTTTAAAACTAACAATAAAAGATATAATTATTATAATTATATTATTTTTTAATGTTTCAATTGACTGTTATTTGAAGGTAATTTACTGTTACATCCATATGTAAGTTGTTTTTCTTGCAGTCTCTCACTGAAAAACAATCCAAAATGTCTGAGTCATTCTTTAAAATTAGCCACATTACAAAAGCAATCCTAATGGAAGAAGATATGAAAAAGGATTTTTGAGAGGGGGAGGACAGGATCAGATGGCAAAATAATTAATTAGTTTTTTACTCAAGCAAGAGAAAGACATGGTTTATTACACATTTAGTCTTGGCGAGATAAACAATGCCATTATTTCTGATAACAATGCAGAACATGTCAAGTTGCCCCGATAGCAAATCATAGTTAAGCGCCCGGCTCAGAAGCATGATATTAGCACCCGATGGAATGACTTAAGATGATCTGCAAAGAAGCAGAATAATCCAGTAAATACCAGTAAAATAATGTGTCCATGTGTATGGATAGATTTATTATAGACCCTATATTAGAAAAATTGACATACATGTAGTAAGAGTTGAAAATAGTTTATGTCAGGGGCTAGACATAAGCCCCCCCATAAATCATAGTCATTACTACGCATTGTGTGCATGCAGTAGAGAGAGATTTATTAATTGATTTTAGATGGCCAGTTGTATATTTGAAAGGTTTGTATTATTTTTGGGGATGTATTTAATAGTAAGGATACATTTATTGAAAATACATTATATTAAATAGGCTATATGGCTTGTTATTCCAGACCAGGTCACTTGTTTCTCTTGTGAGATCTGGCAACACTGCAGTGTACTGTCATTTTAAAAATAAAATTATTAATCATTCTTTTATTTAGTTAAAACCGGTAACCATTTGGAAAGGAGGCCACAGAATGCCAAAGAAAGAATTAAAATGGTAAAGGTCATCACTCCCATAGTTCACAGAGACACATGGCTACCTGTTGCAAGTCTTTAGCTCTAAAATACATTAAATTATTAACAATGTTATGAGGAGAAATGACAGGCAGTTCAACTAAATGCTAATTTTCAATGTTTAAAGTAGATGTGTGTAATTTTGCTATGTTAAAATACCTTAGTTTATCTCAATTTAATATTCAGAGACAATTATATACTGTAAATAAACTATGTTGATATTGCAGAAGGGTGTAAACACTGTGTCGTGGAGTACTCGACACTGCCCTGCCACATTGATATATTAACCTTCTGTAAATATAAAAGTCTGCTTTTCACTTTAAAATTGTTTAAATGTTAAATTGTTAATCACTGTAGTAACGCAAAAGTTCACATGATGACTTAGTTCATTTTTATGAACCATAATTAATACACATAGGGCCGTTTTTGATCATTTGGGGGGCCCCAAGTAAAATCCTACTTTAAGGCCCTCTGCCCAGTTGCATAAAACACCTTAAGTCTTTCCCTTAAATATAACGCTAAAAGTGTGATTTTTCCTTACCTCTCAGAATGACATGAGGGCATTGCATATAATCCCTTAGACAGTTCTTAGCTAAGG
Source organism: Xyrauchen texanus (assembly GCF_025860055.1). Lineage (NCBI taxonomy): Eukaryota > Metazoa > Chordata > Actinopteri > Cypriniformes > Catostomidae > Xyrauchen > Xyrauchen texanus. The sequence goes on from NC_068288.1 coordinate 11,069,689, forward strand.
GAAACCATTAAGGAGTTTTGGCCAGATTTTACCTGTAGATACAACATGTCCCCCCTATACATTCAGAAGATCGGAAATGTCCAGTGCTGCGTCCGAAACCGCGTACTGTCACAGTATGTACTGTATTTGATAGGACGCACCTGACGGAAAAAAAAACAGTCCGTTCTTTTAGGTATGCATGAGTGTAGAATACATTTTGGACATACTTCATCCGGGTACGTGGGAATCGTCTCATTCCCTGAAGGTATAACTGCGAAAACTATCTGCTCAGGTTTTGACTTCTACCAAGCTTTAATAAATTTTTAATTGTAAACTGCTCACCCTTATTTACTAGTTCATCCTTCCACTCATTCCTTTCAACAGTATATTTTGTACAGTGCATTAAAACATGTTCAACTGTTTTATACCATTATAAATGCATTATACCATGCATTAATACCACATATCTCACATAGACCATTTGATGTTTTGTTGCTGGATTGTTGTTTTCTTCACTGTATAAACTGTATATGCGCGTTGCCCATAAGGCTGAAGCTTCACTTACTGGCCTCTGGAGTAAACAGGTGGTACTACAAGCTTGCATTATTCAGGAATCTTCCTTATTATGGTCCGGGGGCATTGCGATTAATTGCGTAAATTTTTTTAGCGCGTTATTTTTTATTAAATTAATCGCATTGAATTAACGTGTTAAATCGACAGCCCTAATATATATATATATATATATATATATATATATATATATATATATATATATATATATATATATATATACTTTTTAATATTTAAAGATAACTATGTATAATTATTTCATCATTATATATTGAATTATTGTTATATGAGGGGGATTCTCAGCAAATTTTTGTATATGCAATTAAATGTGATTAATCACAATTAATTAATTGGGACGCCATGTAATTACATTTACATTTATGCATTTGGCAGATGCTTTTATCCAAAGCGATTTGCAGAGCCCTTATTACAGGGACAATCCCCCTGGAGCAACCTGGAGTTAAGTGCCTTGCTCAAGGACACAATGGTGGTGGCTGTGGGGCCCGAACCAGCGTCCTTCTGATTACCAGATTACCAGTTATGTGCTTAGACCACTACACCACCACCACTCCACTGGTGTCGAAATTAATTCGATAATAATTCCTGTATGTTACATTTTGATACTTACCAAAATGTTTCCTCAAGCATATGGCTGAACACCAACTTGTGTAATAACAATTCCCCCTTTTGCTGGAAAGAATGGTTGAAGAGGGGTGTTGCTACACTTAGTGACCTTTATGAAAACTGAGCTTTGAGATCATTTCAAAATATAACCCAGCAAATGGGGATTCCTAGGTCTTAATTTTTCGGGTATTTACAGTTTAGCCATCCACTTTGTACTATTTTTGGGAGCAATACACAACCCACTAAAGCTGCAGACACTCTCTGTATGGTGCTCACAGCCTTTGGAATGGTGCATGTAGCGGCCGTTTATTATTCCTCGTTGATTCACAGTCTTGGTGATGGGGCCTTAACAGCTGTTAAGAGGTTATGTGAAAGAGATTTGAACTTGGTATTTGAGGATGGGGATTGGGAAAGAATTTTAAAACTATGTCTAGGGATGCAAGGGTATGCCTTATTCAGTTTAAGATTTTGAATCGTTTCTGCTGACTCCCTCTATATTGTTTAGGCATGGTTTAAAAGACACACCTACCTGCTGGTGATGTCAGATGGAGGATGGAGATATAGCCCATGTTCTGTGGTTTTGCGCTAAGATTCAAGAATTCTGTGAATGAGTCCAGAATTTTATCTGTGAGGTTTTAGATCCTCAAATTTAATTCTTCCCCAGACTATGTACTGTATATTGGGTGATGTGGTGGTTATTAAAGTAGGTGACAAATATACAAAAAGCTGGGTCCAAACTAGGGTAATGATTGCCAGACAGATAATTCTTAGAGGATGGAAGTCAATTGAAGGCATTTGAAAATATGTCATATAAACAGTTTGGCAGACTGGACACTTTTGGTATGAAATGGGACAGGTATTTGTCCTTTCTGAAAGGCTCCCAGTGAGGACCATGTGCCATGTGGAGAGAAACAAAATTGTGGATTCTGTTCTTTGTGGATTTGTTTTCTCTTTGTTTATTGATTTGTATATTTTTGATTATCTCAAATATATATATATATATATATATATATATATATATATATATATATATATATATATTGGTACAGTATACAACCTACTGTATATTTTATCATATACTACTGTATATATACTGTACCTACTGTATATACCTACTGTATATTGGGGGGTAATGGGGGTTATGAATGTTGATTCTGTATAAATAGTTTTTTTATTCTGTTTTTTTATATACAAGAATCAATAAAAATTGTTCATAGCAAAAAACAAACAAAAAAACAAGCACAAATTAACCATGAGGAACAACTTTCTACCTATAGAGTCCCAAACTCACAGATCTCTGCCATATGTTATTCCACTGGTTTCAAACTTTTCTATCACAGCCGATGAAGTTGGCCATCCAGTATCATGATTAATGAGTTTTTGGACATCCAACTCATGTAAGATACTGTGTAGCATTCTACATAGGTAGCTGATGAATAACTTACAGCATCTATGGACTTTTTAATCAAAGTCAAGTTTTTAGAAAAATGGAATGACATTGTACAAGGGAAAGTTTATATCTCAGGTCATGCACTGATAACCAAGTTCTATGGTGTGACAAATCCATTTTAAAAGTACAAATATGTAGTCTCCCAATCACTATGATCTCATGAAATCTGCATCCATAATTACTATACAAACATTAGAAAATGCTGTTTCAAATGCTTTTAGATGGAATATCATGTCACACTGCACGTCAACTTCCAGAAAGTATTGCATGTCAACTACCCACATATACAATATACTTTACTGTTTAGCAGGGCTCAATGCATATTCTGATGCAAGGTTGCTCTGGTGACAGTAGATGAATGTCTCTACATGTCTGTGGCCAGTGATTTAGGTAGCGTGGCAGCTTTGGGGTTGTCTGAGGCGGCAGCCACCACTCTGATCAGACAGATGAAGAGGAAAAAGCAGCCCATCCATCAGCACCCACACAGCGACCATTGTTACTCACACACTGAGAGCCAGAGAAAAGAGAGAGAGAGAGAGAGAGATAGAGAGAGAGAGAGAGAGAGAGAGAGAGAGAGAGAGAGAGAGAGAGAGAGAGAGAGAGAGAGAGAGAGAGAGAGAGAGAGAGAGAGAGAGAGAGAGATAGAGGGAAAGACTTCTTTTCAAACATTAACTGACATGGGCCTCTGTTCTGCTTTGAAAATAACCCACAATCTTCCTCCCTATTATAAAGCTTGTGCCTAGTTGTTAAGATGGCCTTAAAGTCAGTATTTGAGACCATTAGTTCCGTTATCTGACATGGGAACACTTTCTGCTTATCTTATATGCTTAGTATAAATATACTAAACCTAGATAACATTGGACACTTAAGCCACACTTAAAAATAAATGACTTTTATTGCATTAGACAAAATATCAAACAAAATGGCATCTGCCAACAAATAATGCTAGAGCTTTTCTCAAAAATAACTTCACGAAAATTAAATTAGTGGCTGTATGAAATTCTCTCTAACTCACACAGATGTCCTAACAGAGTAAACACCTAACAGGTGTAGGTGTAGAGATCTAGGTGTGTTTACATGCTTTTTAAGATCACTAAACATAATATATATATGGACAAGAAATACTAAAAATACAACTATCTCAGGTGAATGATATCTATCTATTATGGAATATCTATAGGGCTGTCAAGCAATTCAATTGCTAATCGATTTCATTATATGAGATTCTGACTATTCTCAATTAATATATCAATATTTGCTGAGAAAGCCCCCCAAATAAAAACTACTCAATACAAATACTACATAATAATTTATATCTTATTATACTAGCCTATATATAGTCTAATGAATATAATTTAGATATCCAGATTCAAACTGAATACATTACATAACAGTCAATGACAAGCAAAGCATTAATTAGACAATACAAAAAGTGGCTTTAGACAACAACATATTCTTTCGAAGTGTTATTCTATAGACACAACAACAAACGGTCAAAGAATGAATTGCTGAGAGTAAAAGATGCAGAGGGTGATTTGCAACACACTTCCCAGCATGCATCAGACATTCGCCAATACTGCTTTCATTTAATACTGAACGAGTGCACAACCCGAGAAAAGATTTAAGTCATTTCCGCCATGAAATGCTTCCTCATTAAGCCGCATCTCATTGCACGTGTAATCATTAGTCCATGATACAATGCGCTCAGATTTAGAAAGTGCCGGGGTCATTTTTAAAGGAGCACTTAAAGCCATTGGGAAGTCTGACATCATGATAGGGGCACTTCCCTCTTCATTTGTAACACTATCTCCCCCATTAGGCTGCATGGGGTTGGAGGGGCAGTAGAATATGGGTAAGGGGCAAGAGGAGAGTGTGTGTGTGTGTGTGTTTATGCTGTCTGTCAGAGCGGGCTTTTAAGGTGTCAGCTGTAAAATTTATAACACACCATAGAGAGGCTATAGTAGCACTTGCTGCCCGCGCTCACTCAATAGAAATTAGATTAGAGGGAAAATAGGCCCGTCAGTTATCGGAGTTTGGAGAATCAACGCAGTTTGGCATCGGACCACCTGGGCTGGAAGTGAGGGGCGGAGTCTTGCGGGTCTTGGGAAAGATCTCCCTGCAGAGTCATTATTCAGAGAGTCATAAGGCTCAGGTGTCTGTCTTATGGATGTCTGATGATCAGTGCACATGGAATACAATAAAATACACACACACACACACACACACACACACACACATTGGCACGGCTATCCTTATAAGGACTCTCCATAGACATATTGATTTTTATACTGTACGAACTATAGATTCTATCCCCTAAACTTAACCTTCACAAAAAACTTTCTGCATTTTTACATTTTAATTTTCACATTGTTTAGTATATTTGATTTTAATTATGGACACTACAAATGTCCTCATAAACCACATTTATAGCATAATACCCTTGCAATTACCAGCTTGTAACCTAAAACAATATCCTGTTAAACCAGCCAAACCTGCACACGCACGCACGCATGCACGCACACACACACACAGGGATGATTTAGGACTAAAAAACAGCACACTACCCATCTCGACCTATTATAAACTATTGCATGATTTATTATCCATATATGGTGGCCAAAAGTTTGGAATAATGTACAGAGTTTGCTGTTTCGGAAGGAGATTGGTACTTTAATTCACCAAAGTGGCATTCAACTGATCACAAAGTATAGTCAGGACATTACTGATGTAAAAACAGCACCATTACTATTTGAAAAAAGTCATTTTTGATCAAATCTAGACAGCAGCATCACTCCAACACCTTATCCTTGAGTAATCATGCTAAATTGATCATTTGGTACTAGAAAATCACTTGCCATTATATGAAACACAGTTGAAAGCTATTTGCTTCATTAAATGAAGCTGAACATTGTCTTTGTGTTTGTTTTTGAGTTGCCACACTATGCACAGACTATTTGTCTTAAGGTCAATATTAGGTCAAAAATGGCAAAAAAAAGAAACAGTTTTCTCTTGAAACTCATCATTCAATCATTGTTTTGAGGAATGAAGGCTATACAATTCTTGAAATTGTAAAGAAACTGAAGATTTCATACAAAGGTGTAACTACAGTCTTCAAAGACAAAGGACAACTGTCTCTAACAAGGACAGAAAGAGATGTGGAAGACCAGATGTGCAACTAAACAAGAGGATAAATACATCAGAGTCTCTAGTTTGAGAAATAGACGCCTCACATGTCCTCCGCTGATGGCTTCATTGAATTCTACCCGCTCAACACCAGTTTCATCTACAACAGTAAAGAGAAGACTCAGAAGTGCAGGCCTTATGGCAAGAATTGCAAATAAATTATGACAACAGGTAAATGACAAAGAAATGCCAATATCTGCATTTTCTACAGACATTGCTTATCTTATGCGAATTGACAGTAAACATTACAGATGTTTGCTGTAGCAATTAATTTACCAACATATGTCCAGAAAATTAATCCCGTCCAAATAGGGCTTGAGACAACTGCCATTTCAACTAGTACAAAACAAACAAAAAATGCTATTAAATGATACAAATTAAAGCTCAAATGGTACAGAAAATATTTCAGAATTCTAAGAGGATTGTAATGGAACATAGGACTAGCACTAAGGTGCACAAACAGAGCAGTTGTTTTAGAGAAGTGGAGTGTTTATCTAAGGGCTATGTGCGGAGGCATCCTGTGCTGCACTAGAAAACATTGTATATATGTCACCATTGTATATATGTCACCTAGCCCACAGGATCCACCACTGTGGCTGTCAAAAGATTTCTCCTATAAAATCGTTCTATATGTACTTTGGTTTCCACCGCAGGCCCAAAAGTCCTGTAACGTAGTTGGTGGGGCATAGCGCTTGCCAAGATCATGGGTTAAATTCCCAGGGAACATACATAATGATAAAATGTATATCTTGAATGCACTGTAAGTCATTTTGAATAAAAGTGTTTGCCAAATGCAAAATGTCAACTCCTTCTCTAAGGCCTCAAATAAAGTTGCTTGTGCAAGACCCAGCGTGTCAGTCAATGTACGCCGAGAGCAGCCTCTAGAGTCTGTTTCCAATGCAAACGGCAGGTATGCACAGGGCAGTCTGATAAGGGAGGCACCACTGTCAATATTTGGATATATTGCATGTTTAACAGCAAAATGTATTATCATACTAATAAATATATTAATGTTGTTACATTATGCAATCATATAGCTATTTTACATCCCTTAACCCAACTCAACCCCATTCCTAAACCTTACCAATTAATAACATTTTAAATCATGTAACAGACGGATAATTTTAGATTTATATTACACTATTATATAGATGATTATGACCTGACCCCACTTCTACGCCTAAACCTAGCAAATTCTCAACTATATAAAAGACATAGTAAGCAAATATAGTATAATTAGTATTGTGTTAGAAACAGAGTGAAACTGAAGGTTTTAATTGGTGAAAATGTTCCTGTTAATGCAGTGACATCCTGATCCAAGCTAGTAGCTCCACCTGTCACACGTCTCATTTAAAAATATATACCTGAACTTGAGCTTGCTGCAATCGGTCACAAGACATGTGAGAGCCAATGATGTTTGACATAGCTGACGACAAGCCTGTGTCGTAATGCTTCTTGAGGTGGGAGGTTTTGAATGTGGAACGAGTCGAGAGCAGTAGGTGGAAGCTGGGGGACTGTGACTGTGAAATGAACCATGAAAGGAAAATCATACTGCACCCTAACATATTATGTCACAAAGACAAAACTGTACCCTATCATATAGTTTCACAATGATACAATTCTGATGTTCTTTGCATCAGTCTATTGGCACCAAAGGTGCTTGCCGTATGGATTGGAAACTGATGCGGGTGCCTTTAGAGTTGACGGGCAAGGATCTTGTATCGATTCCAGTTATACACATACAAAGACTCACATCACCAAACTTACCTTTAAATGATCTTTTAATAATGTAAACTTATGACAGCTGCCTTTTGTTCCTCTTTGTCTACGTCACCTCATGTCATCCACTGCATTCATAATTGAAGTTCATAATCCTGCAGGCTTTAATCAGAACAGCAGGTCAGAGAATGTCAAAGGTCTTTGCTGGTTAACCATAGCAGATCTGTGGCTGGTACCCCACAAATACAGGCAAGTAGATAGAAGCATTAGACTGGTCAAAAGGAGGGAGTTTGCATCCATTTAGAAATGGAAGTAACTGCTGAAGTCTTTGATTTTTCAGAAAGGTTTGGCACACTCTCCGGTTCTTCACAGAAGCCTTGCCCCCCCCATGGTCTGACGATATAACACTTGCACACCCCCCACTCGGTTGGAGTATATATCACTCGCATACTTCCCTCCCCCCGGTTGGATGGAATGGCTGTGCCCCATCCCACCCACCCCCCAAAGAATATCCTGGCACCACCCCTGCTCTCCGAGAACATATACTGTAAAAGGACCAAGACTTGAATCTATTTTTGTTTGATTAAAGTGTTATTATTGTGCTCCACACCAGTAGAAGATGATCATGCCGAGAAGCTTCAAACTGAATATCGATTGACCAAACAGAGAATGTCTGAGTTCTCCAAATCTGATTGGTTGTATGGAAGAGATGACATTAATTGTGTTTACATTTTCAGGTTTTATTAAGCTACTTCATGAGCAAATACAAATAGATTGTAGGTGATTGACAATTTTCATGCCCTTTGAAGATCTTTCCCTCATCATTTGAAATCTCACTTTCAAACTCTTCACCTCGTTTCTCACCCTCCCTCATCTGGTAACTCATCTCTTTCTCATGGTTAATTCACAGGTTTCTAATTTGATATTCAAACATTTCAGGTCACTTAATCACCCAAATCATTTTCAGAGGGGTGTTCTATCCAAATTACACTCCTGTTTTCCATTCCATGAGAGACAGAGGAGCTTTGAAATGTAAATCTCACCAGTTCTCTTTTCAGAGCCTTTTTAATTAAACCAATGCACTTTATTTACCCTGGATCCGAGAAAATTCTCAGCTCTGAGAAACAGAGCACATTCTTACACTTCCAGAAAAGATTCAGTATATAATGAGATTGTATAGTTATTTTCTAAAAGGCATAGTTTTATCAAATCATGTTTAGTTAAAGAGCTCAGAACACATCCATGCTTGGAGATATTTTATCCAGGGATGAATTTTTTATCACTGTAATTAATATTATAAAAGTACACCTTCTGTTCTGTCTTAATTAATTTGAGAATTCTGTTACCTTTTAAAATAGTTTGTTTTGTTTGACCTCACTTTACATCTTAAACATAGAGAATGTCATCCATTGTGCTCTGCACAAATGGACATCCTTGAAAAACACATCCATTTGAAAAGAAACTAAAGTAGTTTTTTATTTTTTTTATTTGATTAGACACTGGAGAAATGAAACCTTGGAACATGAAGCTTGTCATAAGCTAGCTCTGTAGTTTCACAAATGTAAAATCATCCATACTGCTGTAGGCCTCACTTAATGAACTGAATCCAAATTGTACAACCTGACCTCAAAATGTGGCAACATTCTGTATTCTTACCCCTCTTCATCGCGTATGAAAGGTGATCAGTCATCTTGGAAATTAGTTATTGTTTTGAGACTAGTAAGGTTGGCCACTTCAGTATATAAAGAAATATGCTTGTAAATGGCTGTGTGATTTTCTCACTTATAATTCTATTTTAATGTCATTATTGTTCAGTAAAGTTTTAATAATAGCCTTTAGGGTCAAATTGATAATGGACTTGACACATGCAAATGAGGACTGACACATTAGTTTATTCCACAGCATGCACAAGCTGTGGAATAAGGGGAAATAGTGCTGCTTATGTCCTATTTGGGCACTTTCAGTCACTAGTGTACCCTGACAACATATTTTTGAAAACTTTTCAAATTTGATTTTGAAACTATCCAAAAACATTGGACTTTCAAACTTGCATAAAAAAGTGCAAAATCTTGTCTCACAATATATTGGACAGCAGTTGCAAAGGTAAGATTGGTCATTGAGGTTTATAGGGTGGAGCTTAGGAAAGGGTCATTTCCTAACATTAGCGATTCACTATATAGAAGGAATTTCAAACGGTGCATTAGACCACATGATATTTCAGCACTTTATTCTCTCGCATGTGCTTATCATCTTTTTAACACTCTGAAGAGGAAGACACGGGATAAATGTGGCAAATATGTGACATTTTTTAGTTTGGCCTGCAAATGGGTTGATGCGACACATGTGTGGCCTAATACCATTATCTGAGCCTCCCAGTGGGAGCAAATTGGGAAATATAGATTATCTGCCACCTAGAGAGTTTAAAATACCTTTCCTGACAGGAGAGAGAAACACAAGCACACATGCATTGACAAACACACTCAAACACAAATTCACACCATGCACTTGTAACAAACCGGCCATGGAGATGGTGTTAGGATCCATGTGCATAAAGTTTATTAAAAACGACACAAGTAAACAATCCAAAACAGCAGGCAGAGAGACGTAGTCGTAAAGCAGGCAGATAAATCCAATAAACCAAATAGACAGTCCAGCCAGGCAAACAAAACAAAGGGTAATCCAAAAAGCAGTAAATCTAATAAAACAAGCAATGGTCATCACATGAATCAAGAAACAATGGCAATGGAAAATCGCTCGGTAAGGCAGGGTAAACTGGCAATATTTTGCGATGAACAATGGAACTGTATGGCTATATACTGTATACGTACATGTGGTAAATAGGAAATGAGCAGTGAATAAGTGGGTGAACATCAGTATTCTGGAGAGGGCTCTCTGGTCAGAGGTGGGTAGTAAAGCGTTACATTTACTCCGTTACATTTACTTGAGTAACTTTTGGGGGAAAAAATGTACTTTTAGAGTAGGTCTAAAAGTGGGTACTTTTTACTCTCACTCAAGTAAATTTCAAATGATTCTTTTTACTTTTACTTCTATCAATGTGTGGCATTACTGTCGTTACATTACTGGGTTTAATTTGAATTAATGTGTAATTTATTGAGAGATTATTGAATGGGACTTTTACGAGAGCGGAAATTAACTGCTGAGACAATATCACAGACTGTCACTCAATCCCTGCAGCAGCATCAAACTCTACAAAGTGAAACACTTTCTTCACTCCACACAGTGAAAAAAATAATAGTTTAGTCATGCAGTGCCTTCATTTACATTTATGCATTTGGCAGATGCTTTTATCCAAAGCAACTTACAGTGCACATATTACAGGAACAATCCCCCCGGAGCAACCTGGAGTTAAGTGCCTTGCTCAAGGGCACAATGGTGGTGGCCGTGGGGTTCAAACCAGCGACCATCTGATTAACAGCCCTGTGCTTTAGCCACTACGCCACCACCACTCATTAAAGTCACAGCTCCAACTTCAATCAACAGGCTGAGGTAAGTTTTGGCTCTAATTCTAACGCAGGCTTTTCTGTGTAATGAGATGGTCATTTTCAGGGTGATTCTGTAACTGGGCTCTTATTATGTAATTTTTAAGTGTACATTTTTAGATTAGTGCAGCAATATATCAGTGTGCTTTGTCCAGCATGTCATAAGCAGTATTTATGTATTTACACCACGCCCTCACGGGGGTACTGGAAACTATCGCAGCTACATCAGGCGGATTAACTGTATAAATCCATGTAAACATCCAAATTGAACATAAATTACTGCCATTCGCGTGATCGACAACTGGAGCGTGAACAGACAGCATTTCTGCGCGTGCACAGTGAGGTGCGCGGGGTGCGTGCGCGTGAGATGTGCGGGCACGAGGTGATCGTGGCGACGAGAGTCGCTGTGTACGATATCGTTCACTCATTCACTATTTCGGATATAGTAAATGGCAGTTAGTGCACTATATCTCAGCAGAAAGTGAATGAAATGAGTGAATTCGGACGAGAGTGTCGGAGCCCTGGGTATGGTGCAGAAACGTCACATATTACATTTTTAAATACTTTTTTGCCTTATATGTTATTCTTATTAAATCATATATTAATACAATAAATCTTCAATCTGTTTGTCATTTTTAATATATACTGTGTGTTAATATAAAGAGTAAACACATTTGATCAATAAATAGTACATTAAAATGTATTTGTATGTTTTGTCTCTCTATATGTTGGCTTTGTATTATGTGGAACACAAAATATGTTAGACAGAATATTCTGGACTGACAGCATTCACTTTCTCTCTCTCTCTCTCTCTCTCTCTCTCTCTCTCTCTCTCTCTCTCTCTATCTATCTATTATATATATATATATACAAAAACATTCACTGAAAGTAAATAGTGACTCAGGCAAACATTCTGTCTAATATCTCCTAATTGTGTTGCATGGTAGAAAGAAAGTCATATGGGTTTGGAACAACATGATGGTGAATGATGACAGAATTTATATTAATACGTACATATTCAATATGTATTATGTAATGGAATATAGGGAAGTAAACATCTATTATGTCACTTGTGAAAGTAACGAGTTACTCACTACTTGAGTACTCTTTTAATTGGATACTTTCTTACTCTTACTCAAGTAATTATTTATGTTATTACTTTTACATTTTCTTGAGTAATTATGTTTTTGAAGTAATTGTACTTTTACTTGAGCACAGTTTTTGGCTACTCTACTCTGGTGTTGGTTGGATGGGTAATAACCTCAGATGTTACAGCACTACACTTGTGGTGGGAAGACATTTACAGGTTAATTGCTTGCCACAAAACTAATTTCCTTTGTTTATTTCCATTTAGTAAATCAGGCATCTTTTCTTTGAAGAAAAAGCTTAGTACTAATTTAAGGGATCATTCTATAAAGCAGAAGTTGAGCTTCAGCACCCAGATTTTCCATTGGACATAAGTGACTCAATAAAGTACCAACATTTTCATGCAATCATACAAAAGTAAAGAACTATCTTCTTAAAATCAAATACTGAAATGTATTAATGGTATTAGTATCATAAAATGCATAGGACAATAACAATATACATAATTATTAAAATAGGCTGAATAGAAAAAGTGGCAAGTGGCAGAAGTGTGATTTACCCCCAAACCTGTATTTAATGGATTCCTTGTTGCATCATTGTGTATTATTCATTCATTGTTTTTAAGGATAAGGGCATGCCATGCAACCTGTCCATGTTGGCATCTGCATAATTTAGCTAGATTCTATCAAGTGACAGTATTACCATTTTGAAAGCACTTCAATAAATAAATAAATAAGAATTTTCTCCTGCCTTTTTAAACTTGGTAAAGCTATTTATAAATGCATTATTATTGCTTTTTACTGCTGTCCTTGACCCATCGGTAGACCTGCATTATAGCAGTGTTTCTCATCTGATAGGAAGCAACCTAAATATGTAATGTTATTTTTAAGATGCAATCCATCACTCAAGAAACACTGCTATATAGATGACTATTCTATATTATTTTATTAATATTTTATTAATATGGATTTCATAGAAAAATGAACATTATAGATAATGAGAATCTGGGTATTCAAAAATGGTGTTTGATATGAAGCACTTTGGTACTAGATGTAGAATGCACTCAATATAACACTAAATAGCTGTTACAAGCGAGTTGGCCCTTGACCTCCTTAAAAGGGTAAAGCTAATGAAGCTTCTGATCTATATGCCATATGCTAAGTGTTGTGTGTGGTTATGTGTGTGTATGTCACTGTTATCAATAATGTGTGTAGAGTCAGCTGAGGCTCACACTTCAATCAAACACACACTAATCAAACCCCTCCAGCCTTCACTTCCCAGAAAATTCTAAATATAAAGAATTTTAATATACAGTTATTAAGGCACTAGGGAGCAAGGCAGCAGGAAGCAAGGGAGCAGGGAGCAAGGCAGCAGGGAACTCAGAGGGCTCATAGGCCAGGAAAGCTGAGGATTTGAGGGGCGGAGCCATGGAAGACTCAAGGAGCGGAGCCGCTGAACAGTGGTCAGCAGACTGGCCGGTGGCGCTGGCCGCTGGACAGATGTCATACTGAAAGTGGACGGCCGCTGGGACTGAACAGACTGCTAGCTTGTGTTTGACAGGTGCTGGCCACCGGACTGAGCAACAGACTGTTCGATGGCTGCTGGGGACTGGGCAGGATCTTCAATGGTCTCAGAGAACTGGATTGGCTCATTGATAGCCTCAGGGAACTTGATAGGCTTGTCCAGGGAGCGAGGACAGACGCTCCAGGAAAATGGTTTCTGCAGCCGTGGGCACTGGCATTGACAGGGGAATGACCTCCATGGCCGAGGACACTGGTACTGAAATCAAGTGCTGGCACTGGGATGGTCAAGACTTCAGGCACTGGTTCTGGGATGGAAGAGTCTTCAGGCGTTGGCTCTGGGACGTACAAGGCTTCAGGCGCTGTCTCTGGGATGGACAAGGCTTCAGGCACTAACTCTGGGACGGACGAGGCTTCAGGAACTGACTAGTTGACCATGGCAGGCTTGGGCTTTGCCGTTGGCTTGCGGCTGCCGTGGGCGCTGATAGCATCAAGGGATTACTGCCATACCCCACGGGTATGACAGACATCTGCCTCCAGGCAGACAGGATTTTACAGGCTTGTTGAGTCCAAACAAGACTCGGCTTGTCACGGATGAGACCAATGACCATGGTGTTGTCTGCAAACTTCAGGAGCTTGACAGTGGGGTCCTTTTCAGTGCAGGCATTCGTGTATAGGGAGAAGAGCAGTGGAGAGAGAATGCATCCATGAGGAGTACCAGAGCTAATAGTGAGGGTCCCGGATGTGAGTTTCACCAGTCTCACCAGCTGCTGCCTATCTGTCAGAAAGCTGGTGATCCATCAACAGATTAGGGTGGTCACAGAAAGCTGGGTCAGTTTGGTTGAGAGAAGATAAGGCATGAAGGTATTGAAGGCTGAATTGAAGTCCACAAATAGGATCCTTGCATAAGTCCCAGGTCTATATATAGGTCAGTATATACTGCAGACCTATATTGACAGCATCATCCACAGATCTATTTGTCCAGTGAGCATTGAGCAATTGAAGGGGGTCCAGCAGGGGTCCAGTGATGTCCTTCAGGTAGGCCAAAACCAGTCTATCAAATGACTTCATTACCACAGACGTGAGAGCGACATGTCTGTAGTCACTAAGTCCTGTGTTTTAGTTTTTTTGGGGGGCCGGAATGATGGTGAAGTGTTTGAAGCAGCAGAGAATTTCACACTACTCCTGTAATCTACTGAATATCTGTGTGAAGATGGGGGCCAGTTGGTCAATGCAGAATTTCCTAAACTTTTGTTTCCGAAATACCCAGCACACATCCTCCTCAGAGATCATAAGTGCAGATTGAGTAGCAGGAGAGGGGAGGAGGGTGGTTTCAGGAGGTGTAGATGTGTGAGTGAAGTAAAGATCAGAGCTGAGGAGGGTGTGAGACTGGGATTTTCAAACCTCATCAGCCATTTGTTGATTCTCTACAGAGCGAGGGGGTGGTGTCTTGTACTTCGTGATGCTTTTCAGGCCTTTCCACACAGATGCAGTATCGTTGGCTGAAAACCACTCTGATTTCCTTAGTAAGTGTGTTCCTGGCCTGGTTGTACAATATTTTATCCACACTTCTGTAAGCATCCTCTGAGGCATAATGAAGCTGTCTGAGTTTTCATGTAAACCATGGTTTTTCATTATTGAATGATAAAAATGTCCTACTAGCGATACACATATCCTCACAAGAACTGATATATGATGTTACAGTATCTATGAGCTCATCCAGGTCTGTGGCTGCAGCTTCAAAACCCTCCAATCAGTGCAGCCAAAGCAGGCTTGTATTAGTTTGCTATTATAATTACTACTTTATTAGTCCAGATCTTTACAGTCCTTACTACAAGCTTAGCTGATTTTAGTGTCTGCTTGTACGTCGAGAGAAGATGAACCAGACAGTGATCAGAGAGTCCTAAAGCTGCACATGGTACAGAGTGATATGCATCCTTTACTGTGGTGTAGCAGTGGTCCAGTATATTTCTGTCTTTGGTGGGGCACGTGATGTGTTGATTGTATTTTGGCAGTTCACGGGTGAGGTTAGCTTTATTAAAATCTCCCAGAATAATAATAAGTGAGTCCGGGTGTTGTTGCTCCATGTCTGTGATTTGATCATTCAGCTGTTGCAACGCAGCGTTCACGCATTCTTGTGGCAGGATATACACATTCACCAGAATGAACGAGGAAATCTCCTGCGGTGAGTTGAAAGGCTTACAGTTGATGAAGAGTGCTTCTAAATTAGGAACACTAATCTTCTTCAATGCTGTTACATCTGCAAACTAACTTTCGTTGAGCATGTTCCACCATCTTTCGTTTCAACCCAATGATTCTGCAACACGATCCACTCTGAACAGCTGGAAGCCCTGCAGATGAAACGCATTATCCAGGATGGTTTCATTCAGCCAGGTTCCCGGGATACCCAGAGCAGTGGAGTTAGAAAAGTCCTTATATGTTTGAGTGAGCAGAAGCAGTTCATCTGTTTTGTTGGCGAGGGAGCGGACATTCGGCAGATAAATACTCAGGAGCGGAGTCGTAAAGCTACATTGACGAAGCTTCACAAGCGCACCGGCTCACTTCACTCATGTGGGTTTTTTGGATTGCTTGTGGAGCACTGCTGTGCCTCCAAAAAATATGTCTAATAAAACGTCCAAATAATCAAACACTGGCAAAAAATGATCAGGTATGCTGTGCCGAATATTCAGCAGCTCATCCCTGGTGAAACAGATCAGGAAAGAGTGGCAAAAAACAAGACAAAGAGGCAAAAGTAACAAAAACGCCAGAGAGCTCCACACCGAAGATGCCATAAAGAATATTTGACCAGGGTGACACAACTTTATGCCTTTTAAAATGAACTTGCTCCTCACCCAGGCTTGAACCTTATTATATTATGAAACATTACTGAGGTTTTTATATATTGAATGAGGGGTAAATCTCTGTGGGTGTGACTGTGCCAGCAGTAGGAGGTACAATACAGAGGATGCTAATGGACTCTGACAAAGTGAGCAGATGCCAACACAGAAGGCAGAGTTGATATACAGCAGGACTGCAGAAGTAAAGCCCCAGGCCTATCAGCTGTTTTTGGAATGTCAGGCACTGTGCCCTGTATTCAACATTCATGTTGATTATGAGTGGTAACAATATTACATTCTTAAAAATTGAGGCCCCAATTATAAATACCATAGCCTGATGCAAATTTAGAAAAACATGTTAGTCCTATGTAGAAGGCAGAAACCAATATGCTAATCTAAAGGACCTATAATTTAACAGAATATTACAGGTTCATTACAAGTAAAGATTCATCAACAGCATTTGTGGCCAGGGGTGGTGCCAGGATATTCTCAAAGGGTGGGTCGGACAGGATACCATTATTATGATAAAATCATGACAGTCGCTCCCCCACTAGAACCACCCCTGTTTGTGGCATAATGCTGATTACCACAAAAATTTATTTTGACTTGCCCCTCCTTTTCTTTAAAAAAAAAGCTAAATCTGGGTTACAGTGAGGCACTTACAATGGGTTACAGCAGGGGTGGGCAACTATTTTGCAAATGTGGCCACATCAGGCTTTTTTTTAAATGTTTTTGAATATTAAAATACTCACTTTTTCAAAAATATAGCTACAAGACATAAACAATTTATGTGTAAACATGATTTTAGTGTGATAAAATCACTTACTAACCTTTTTTGTGTGAAGTTATAGCCAATTTTACAACTTTATTACCATGACGATGCAATGTCAACCAAACCTAACACCCTAACATGTCTGTGAAAGTGACAATTTCTAACAGAAGATTTATATAAATGTATAACATTGGCCTCACTGCAACACTGATTTGTGCTTTTATATAAAGAAAAGGAGGGATGAGTCAAATTTATTTTTCCAGTAATCAACCGAAAAACACAAATGCTGTCAATTGAGATTAACTTGTATTGAACCCGAAATAGTCCTTTAACATTAAAAGAACAGTTCACTCAAAAATGACAATTCTGTAATAATTAACCATAAAAGAGCCAAAAATGTAGTCCACAACCCTGTATGGTATGCATTATGTTGTAAAAGTTGAATATTTTTGTCCCATTTTATTTTCAGACATAAAATAAAGAATAATAATTATTATTATTAAATAACGTCCAAAACATTTTTCTTAAAAATGTACCAATTTCTCCTTTAAATTAATTAATATTTCTTTTTTAATAAATGTATTAATACACTTGCATTTTTTGCCATTCCATTTACATATTTGCCATATGGCAAACATAACAATTTTCCCTTTGTGGTACCTTGTTGTCTGTAACAATTCTGCACACTGCTTCACACTATGTAATGCTTTTCAGCTTCACTACACATTAACTCTGTTTTCATCTCAACACTACACACAATCATCTTTGTGTCTCTCTCTCTCTCTCTCTCATCTAACCACTGTCTCCTCTCTTTAAATACTCCCACCGCCCCTCACTGGAATGCAAGACCGGTACGGCAAACTGGTGGACCTCATTCACCACTTATCTTCCTGGCATCGCTCTGCCCAGACGCTGCTTAGCCCCATAGCCATATAGAAAAGTTTATAATTTCTCAATTTTCGGTGAAACTACTGTATTTTAGATAAAGTTGATCAATAAGAAACATCTTATTATCTTAACTAATTAACTTATCAAGACGCAGCAAAAATCATGATGTAGAAGAAACATACTGAAATGTGTGTATGAGAGCAATTTGATTTTATTAACACAAACAAACATAATTACATTAACTAATAACATATCATCACCATCATTCAAATTTGCTGCTTCAAAGAAATCGAAGGTGCGTTTGCCTGCTGCGTGACGTGACAATAACTTTATCTATAGGCAACTCAAGAACCCAATACAGTGAGAATTGGTTCGTGACAAGAGAAAAGTTATTTGCTGAAACTTAGGTGCTGCAGTAAATCATAGAAGAACCTTCTAGTTACCTGTGAGATATCACAGCTGTTTCTGTAACAGCCCTAGGCTCAGTGAACAGTAGGGGAAAGTGGTGCGGACCGTAGTCAAATAGTTTGTTTAGCCAATTAGTTGACTTTCTACCCGTCAATCAATGTGTGCGTTGACAGGGCAGCACATATATGCTTGTGTCAGTGCCGGAGGGGTGTCCTGCTCATGCGAAATGCTCATGATCAGACCCCAAATTTCTCAGGGGGCATATTGCCCTCCATCTACTCCAATATAATGGTCTATAGCGGGGTCTATATGACTTTAGAGTGCAGGGTTTTGGAAAAAGGGGGTGTGGCTAATTCAATGGCTGGTCTGGTGAAAGTTCCAGAATGGCTAAAATCGCTTACTGCACCTTTAAGTGTATGAGTATCTTTGTCTTAAAGCATTCATTCTGGTGTAAAAAAAATGAAGCTTTGAGAGCGAAAGAGAGGGAAAGAGAAAATAGAGTGTGAGATAATGAAAGACATTGACTCAATGCTCTTTTATACTGACCCTTTTTTGAGAATATAAATGATTCTCATTTTCTTCCTCCCCACCTCTCAGTTTGACCCTTTTTCTGGAACTGACCTTCACACAAGAAGTGAAACGATAAAGCAAGAATAATAGGAACAATATTCCCTCTGTTCTCTCCACAGAGGTCATAAATGTTCTCACGCTTGCCTGACCACTTTCATTGTTAATAGGACCTTGCGGCATGCTTTGGCTCGCTATCTTTTCTGCTGAACCGTGAGTGTGGATGTACAGCCTCACAAAGTTCCTTATCATCTCTGGTCTAGTGAGTCTGGCAGTGGAATGCCTCAGGTGTCCACTTTAGGAATGCTCAGATTGCTCTCTGAAGATTCTCAATTTTATGCAATGATCTGCAATTTTCAAATAGATACAATTTAAAAATTTTTAAGCCTCAGCATGGGACAGAGATTCAGTTAATGGCACTATCAATTTTAAAGTCCTTTTTAAAGATCAATAAAGTCCTGCTACATCCATAACAAAAACCAGCCAGCTCTGTGATATTTCTTGCAGACATCCCGGTCTAAATTCATGTTGCTCACACAAACAAATGAACTGTATTTGCTTGCATTTGCCTGCTGAGCAACTGCCATTGAGATAAATAGGAATGCTTATGGATGGCTTTCTCCATGTATTCTAGCTTTGGTTAAGCCGTTATATGCTATGTGTGAAATGCTAAAACTGACAGTTGATATAACCATACTGATCTCACAGTGAAATTGGAAACAGTAGGTTGAATTTTCTTTGGCAAAAATCAGTCTGTGTTCATCAAAATTCGAAACACTGCCCCCAGTGTCCAAAGCAGTAAGTGTTGTTGGGCACATGTGCATGCGTGAGCTCCAATTTCCTGGTGTAATGTCCCAGGAGGGGAGCCAAAAGCGAGTTGTGATCAGCTGTACTGTCTATAATACAGTGGAGTAAAAATGTGATGTTAGAGGGGAAAATGTAACCTCCAAATCACCTTCGTCACTGACTGATTATGCAAACACGATTACTTACTGGTTTTAACACAGGATCCAGACCTGGATCTCCTACACTGCTGATGCATCGCACTTCTGTTGCACACTGGAGCAGATGCAAAAATGTCTGATAGGAGATGGTGCTTGTCGGTCAGTCTGCATAATATGGCCGATCCTAGGGTACTGGAAGTCTCTGAAACAACATGTCGACTTCCCGTGAGGTCAAGTTGGATATAACATAGATTTGCATGTGCGATTTGTAGCATTCATTACCTCTCTCTCTCTCTCCAAAGGCCACCTCATTTACAACAGTAAAACAGAAGCTTCCTCCTTCTTCTCACTTCTTTGTCTATCTCTCTACATACACGCATTTCTCTTTTTTCTTTCTTTGGAAAGGACAGAACAGGTGGCCAGCTAGTAAAAGCCACTTTTTCCATATGTTCATTCCAAAACTGAGAGGTTCTCTGAAATAAGAATGAACCAGTTGAAGTGTTCGGAGAAATGAGCCAGTCGCTGTCAGACCCTTTCAGCTGTCATTTCAAGACAAAACAAAAAGAAAATGCATTCAACATTTGGTGTTCAATGTTGTGTGAAAACCTAATATGCAGATAGTCTGTGAGACCCACTAAAATGTTTGAAATGTTTATAGAAGTGATATCCGTGCTTTCTGTCTGCCCACGCACAAAGCAGATCATTGTTCTGTACGATCATCTAACAGCCTGTTAATTTCACCACCAATTTCACAACACGTTTTTCACACCATGCATAAAAAAAAGAGTAATAATGGTATATTAAACAACAAAGTCTATAACACAGACAGCAGTAACTCCAATCGTGTTTTGTGCTGCTTTTAAAAGCAGCTGACAGATTTAAAGACACTTTAAACATGAACAAGAGAATAGAAATCAATAGCGAGTTGAATAAGTTGCAGTTCTCCTCTCCTCTCCTGCATGATTTATGTTTAAAATGTTGGACAAGAAGCAGCAGATAACTGGGAGATTATCATGTAAAACGTAGTGGATAATGTTTATGCATTAGAGGTTGTAATTTTTCATCCAGCAGACAGCAAGCATGTGATCAAACCAGGACCTGTTCACTGAGCTGGCTGCTACTCTACTCAGCCATGTAGGATAACTGCAGGATAGCATGAATATTTATTAAGCATCTGAATTGGTATATACGTATCACTATATTTCAACCTGTCATTGTTTAAGAAGCTTCTATACTTTATAATACTCTCATTAAATACTCTTAAATATAACCCCCTTAAATATGAACTCTTAAATATAACCCCCTTAGTAAGTCCCAGGAGGAAACTTAAATCATTAGCTCTGTTTTAAAACCTAGTGAGCTGCCTTCTAAAGCATCTTCCTAACCATCATGGAACTTTTGAAGGGATTGATTTGAACATGCTACATTTGTAGCAATGCTGCATTCCACAAAAATAGTGCTCCACATTGGAGACTTAACTCACAATTGATTTGTTGATGTTAGCATGTTACGTACAAAGATTATTTTAACAGTACATTTCATTTTTGCATGAAATCAAGTTTCTCCTTTTTTCCACTGTGCTTGTCAAAGTACATTCTGAGATTTCCTTCTCTGTTAAGGACACATTAAATGCTGCCTTAGAATATGGCCAAAACAAGATATTTTTTAAGGCAGCATGAATAGGTTACCTAGCTTTTCACATAGCCTTCATGACGGATCCATTCCAATTAGTAAGTGTACCTAAAATTGAAAAATAGTGTCAACAATTATTAACCCTCTTGTTGTTCCTGTAAATTAGTTGCACATGCAACCAATTTTGCACTATGAAACTAAAATGTAAATCGGAAAATGGAGCGCATTTGGAACAGTACAAAATTAGAGGTATTTCACAGTGCATGGAAGGATAATGTCTGTAGCTACAGACAAGCACTGAAAGCTGCCAGGTCAGCATATTTTAGCAAACTCATAGAAAATAACCACAACAATCCTAGGTGTTTATTCAGTACTGTGGCTAAATTGGTTAGGAATAAAGCCTCAGCTGAACCATATATTCTGCCGCAGTAATGAATTTATTTAATTATAAAATGTAAATAATCTTAAATAAAATTGGAATTATGCAATCCTTCGCTGTCATATGTCATGAAGAGCTAATGAAACTTATCAAAACATGTATGTTAGATCCAATACCAAATAAGCTCTTAAAAGAGGTATCCCCTGTAATCTCAGAACCTCTTCTTAATATTATTACCTCCTTGCTTTGCTTAGGACATGTCTCAAGAAACTTAAAAAAATGGAAGTTATCAAACCGCTTATTAAGAAGCCACAATTTGATCCTGGAGAACTGGCTAATTATAGACATATTTCAAATCTCCCATTCATATCGAAAATATTAGAAAATGTAATGTCCTCCCAACTATGTTAATTTCTACAGAGAAATAGTACATATGGACAATTTCAGTCAGGATTTAGGCCTCATCACAATACAGAGACTGCACTTACCTGATGCCAACTCCAACCATAAGACACGGGATACATCATATGCCATTGCCTGAACCTTGGATTTTTTGATAGACCTCACAGAAATTACCGGCCGGTTGAACTGCGATGCACCACATTGATCTCTGCCTGCATCACCTCTAATGATGGACTACACCCTTATAATGGAATGCAAAGACTATCAATTAACTGCCAACAAAACCCTTCATCAAAGAACAAAGAACAATTGCATCTATGTGAACTTCTGTAGTTAATCCAGGATGGACTTCAAAGAGATTAGTCATTAATCTTACAGTTCTTACAAAATCTTTGTTTAAACACTGACCCTTAACACTTACTAAGTTTAATAATTTTAAACCTTGACTTGCACTATACAAATTTAAGTAATATTTACATTATGTTCATGATGTTAGCCAGAGGGGAACTGGCCCCACAGCCTGGTTTCTCCCAAGGTTATTTTTCTCCATTAACCAACTTCTTATGGAGTTTTGGGCTCCTTACCACAGTCGCCTTCGACAATTCACAAAATTGTATGATGTTAATTGATAAAAGAAAACTATTTGAGGCATTATTTTTGAAGACATCCTCACTATGTGTTTTATGATTTGTACCTTTTTAAAAGGCTAAAATGGGACAAACAAAAAGCTAAAAACTAAAGTTATTAGTAAAACTAACATTTTCATAGTGTACCTATTTTACAGGGACTGACAGCCTCAGTCAACATTCACTTTCATTGCATCTTTTTTCCATACAATGAAATGAATGGTGACTAAGGTTGTCAGTCCCTGTAAAGTAGGTACACTGTGAAAATGTTAATTTTACTAATAACTTTAGTTTTAGCTTTTTTTGTTCTGCCTAACATATCCTTTTGTTTTCCACATATTTAGAATGACATGAGGTTGAGTAAATAAATGACAACAATTATTTATTCTTGGGTGAACTATCCATAATGCTGCCACGCAGGAAGCTCACTAGATTTTAGAATAGAGCAACTAACTGTCAGTCATGTGGCTTTGACAAATGTTCTTTATCAGTTATCGAAAGCAGCATCAGGCCTTCTACCAGGCTCATTAGCCTAGCTTAGCCAGGGCCAGATCAATGACAAGCGTAACCGCACCTCTGTGTTTTTTCATCATAAATCCCAGTTTGAGTTGAAATCAGAGACGGTAACTTCACTCCTCTAATCTGTGATGGGGTGGGGGCATTAATCTCAATCAAGCATATGGACAGCCATTTTGAAGCTCTCTGCATCTGGCAGGCTCCATTTTGTTTATAAATGATCCGAGCTGAGAGTGGACATCAAGGAGAGAGAAAGAGCCATCAGCGAGGGCCTTGATGAGCTCTGCACACTAAACTGCATTCCCTTCTGGGATGCTTTAAAGACACTTTCTTTAATGGTATAATCCATAAATGCTGATACACCCCAAGTGCTGCCCCAGGAGTGAGCTCTGAAGCCCAAAAACAAAACATTGTTTGTTAAAAATGTGAGCAGAGTCTCCGTTGAAGCAAATAGAACTATTGTTATTGTTTGAAAGTGTTCATTATTGCACTGCCACTAATGGACAGCAACGAATGGATAGTATTTCAATTGAGACTTTCTGTTGCTCTAGTAAAGGTTTTAGCTTTAACTGTGAGAGACTCTGGTGTTGCTGTGCTATAAAACGTAAAAAAAGCCTTTTATTTAGATAAATACTTTATTTATGATGTGTTAATACATGATAGATGGATGGATGGATCTAAACAGTGTTGCATGATTATAAGCAATTTTGAGAGCTGCATAATATATGTAAAAAACACAAGTGGAGGATGTCATGAAGTTTTAGGCTGAACAGTTGGAGTTAAGTCGATGTAAATAAAAGTTTAAAAGGAAAATTGCAGATCAAGCATGGCAAATTGTCCCATAATTCTATTCAGGGGTTAACTCAAAGTGTCAAGTTCACCCAAAAATTTAAATTCTGTCATTATTCATTTATTAAAACTGGTGTGCTGTTATTTTGTCCATTGGAACTCAATAAGTGAATTTTTAAGAATATCGATGTTGCTCTTGTCCATACAGCAATAGTTCATATTGAGTGTGGTAAAGCTCCAAAAAAGACCATAAAATCATTATAAATGTAGTCAGTATGACCTATGTGATATATTCCAAGCATTCTAAAGCCATATGAGAGCATGTGTGAGGAAAAGACTTACATTTAAGTCATTATTCACTCTCGAAATAAATAACTCATGCAACTAGTTATGTATCTGTCAATCCAAATATGGCATCTATGTGTAGCTGCTGGGCTGTAAATAACCACACTGGACACAAAACTATTTTTGGGGATTTTTATCTGATGGCTGTTTATACAATAAAGGACTGCGGTTGATGGGGCCGTATTGAAAAAGGGATTAAAAGATATAAAAAAAATTATAAACTGTTATTTTGTACTTATTTGATTAATGAAGAATTGGATTACAATCAGGGCTGGACCGGGAAGAGAAATCGGCCTAGGATTTTACATAGCAACTGGCCCAAAAGTTGTGGGGAGGGGTGGGTGGGGGGTGTTCAATGTACTTTTCTGCATACTGCGGCACCATTTTGTTGTCTGTTCTGCATAACGCGGTGGCTCATTTTAGCTTATCCCATTCTGCCCGTTTCGCTGCCTACCCACCGGCCTGCTCGGATCTCCCGATGGCCAGTCCGCCCCGATTGGCCCCAAATTGCGTTGGCCCACCGGAAAATGCCCGGTATGCCAGATTACCAGTCCAGCCCTGATTACAATCCAGGGGTTTTCTGACAATTTGTAAATGTGACTCAAAAACAATGTCCCAAATGAGAGCAAAAATGATTCAGTAAATTTCAGCACAATGAAAATCAGTGGAAATAAATAGGAGATGAAATACAGTAATGAAATTCGGCAGAGGCCAGCAATCACATGTGTGCACCAAATGTGTTCAAACTCCACACATGCAATCCATATGCATCCCAAAGAATGATCAAACTATGAACAAAACTGGGAGCTCTCTTGCACAATGTCTCTTCTCACGTTCTAACCAGCACCCTTGTGGAACACAAGGAGTTCTTAAAGGGGCCACATCAAATTTATGAGTAAAAATATATATTACATTACATTTCTCCACTTGGATACATATGGTTCACATTTGATGTTTTTGACGTCAAACTACAGAGCCATAGGTGGCATATTTGTTTGACTGCTGCATACTGATTTGCATCAAAATACAAATTTGGTGTTGGTAATTCTGTGTAAAAGTTTAATGATCTTTTCTAATGGTGCAGTGCCTCCCGGAAAGGAAATGAATGTGAATGTTCTCACTGGGATCAAAGCAGCTTAACAAATCCTTCCACCTACATTAACTGACCAATCATTTAATAGAAGGAGGCATAGCCTTTAGAGCATGAAATAAGCATCTGTGTCAGCTGCCGCCCCTGAACACCACCACAACCACGCTCACTGCCTCCTGTTCACTGATTTCACCTGAGCTTTACTTTTAAGGAAAACGAATGCAACACAAAATGAATAGTGTCTGAGTACTACAAATAGCTTTGGTTGAAATATAGCACTGTTTAGCAGCTAGCCAGTCTTTAGTTGGTTTTACAAATTGTTATGTTATGCTTCCTGCTGACCTTACTCTATATTCCAACCAGACAGGACACAATAAAGTAACAAAAGTTGTCTCTTCCATATAATAATACATTTTGTTTAGTTTATTCGATCACTTGCATCTTGCTGGATAGCCCTCCCTCTTGAAATCTCATTGGTCCAAAATACCATTCCACATAATGTCACATTAAACAATCACCATAATTGTGTCACGTTGCACCACAGTTTTGTGTTCAGTGTGGACAAATTGCTTTTAGCTGGAAACCTGTCGCATCTCTCCCGGTTAGGACACGGTGTTAGCTATTTCTTTTTAAGAATGTCACTGTATTTGATTAATTGTGACTTTGCTCTTATAATTCATCCTTTGTATCCTAATTCCGTACATAATTACTCTGTCTACTCTGTGGGGACGTCCTGTGACACTTGTAAATGGAGCATTCATAATCACTTTGTCCTTCATCTGGAATTAAGGTGGTTTAATTCGAGGTTTAAGACAGGTGTTTGACTACCATTGATTATGACTACCACTTATTAAGACACTCATTAAGATTTCCGAGTACATTAATTCAGAGGTTTTTCCAATGAAGCAATCAGGTGGACAGTTGCCAACATTAAACTTTAACAGATACATTCATATTAAATACAACAAAAAATACACAATATAAACGCATTTAGATAACAGAGTTGAAATCAGTGATGAACAGCAGATGTTTATGCTCTAAAGTATTTCAAATATAGGCTGATGATGCTACAGTATAGGCTACTTGCAGGAAACAATATCTTGTTACAAGGAAAGCTATTATTTTAAAATAGCCTTTACACTACTCAAAATGTAGTTAAGTTAGTAAGTTTGCTACATTTTTAGTTACTCCCCAACACTGTACTGTAAACTGTAAATAAGAAGCACAAAAACTGCAGAACAATATTACATTGTGATTAAGGTAATTACAATTGAGACGATTAAACCGAGACCGAGGCACATTCTCTTGTGTATACACATAATCTTCTACAAGAACGAAAAGGCAACTCTAAAAGTGCATTTGTTCAGCTCGAGACAAATGATTCTCCATAGTCGTAATTAGTTTATATATTTCTAGAAAAAAAATCTAAAGTGTTACGATCATTATCCTGAACATCAGAGAATGGAAAATGATTGAATTTGGGTTGTGAGTAAGCTTCATCATTCTGCTTTCCTTCTCAGATTGAAGTGTGATATAGCTGCACTGATGGCAGGCATTAATCTGGCTATAATGACATTGCGAAACACATCAGGGTCATAATGGGCCAGTCGAGTCCAAGCCTCCGCTTCTTGTAATGACCCAGATGTCAGAGGAAACGAATGTTATCGCCGGAGTAATAAATATCCCAGTCAATTTGCTACTGGCTAGTAAAGAGCTTTAGGCCATTACGAGGAATTTACATCAGAGAGAGGCAGGAATACTGACTGATGGTGTCGTTATGACAGCACTTTGTCATTACGAATCAACTGATCACCGGCGATCAGCATTGTAGGATTTAAAAGTCAACAGGCATGTTTCCGATAATGTATCAGCTCTTCTGTTTGGAGATTAGGAGATTTCAAATATGCTTTGTGTCCATGCTCAGACAAGCTGAGAGGGCCTCATTGGATCTCAGGAAAATTATCTATCCATATCCAAGATTGGCTTTTAAAGGGCTGCACAGCGTGCAGGATATGAGGCCGGGAGGACAATCATCTTATCCTGGTGTGAACATACATCAGCTTTTGAAGATAATATTATCTTTAAAAAATCAACCATGAAGCAGACACATTCACTCCATTAACAGGCTTCATGGACTATTAGATGTGGTTTAAAGGGCTTTAAGGTATAGCTGTGATGATCTTGTTTACCCAGGAGGGTTTAACCTGTGCACGATTTTGCAAGATTGTGTGCATGAGCAATTTATCACATTTTAAATGGGTCACATCATGTGAATCAAATTTTCCTTGATCTTTTGAGAAAAGACTTTGATGTACTATGAATACATGCTGTCACTTTGAGAACATCTTCCCAAGCCCAAAAGGAGTGTTTAGCTCCTACAGTGATTACTCATTCTGAACTTTTGTAGCTTTCTGCCATCAGACAGGTGAATGAACAAATGACCCCGTTTACATGTCAATGATGACTATTGGATGATCAGAAACTTTGCCAGATCTGTCACGTAACAATATTTTTTTTAGAGCAAATCGTTTTCCTAAAAATGTATGTCCTCATATGGGAACAGCGGGACTAAGTAAGGAGAAAACACAGTCATGGCTGGAAACCCACTGCAGCTGGACTGGGGGCAGACGAACTTTGTCCAGGACCGACTGGAACCGACAGACAAGAACTGGACTGACTTGAGACTGAGATGAAACATGAAACAAGACGAACTGGCACTGGACAGCACACACGAGGTGACATAAATAGGGAGAGAAATCAAACAGGTTTACAGACAGGGCAGGTGTGACCAGATAACTAATAATAGGCAAATAAGGAGGTGGGGTATGACGCAAGAATGAGAGACACATGGCAATACAGAAACAAAACAAAGCCAAGTGCTCTCACAAGACACAGACACCCGAATGGCACAAGCGCATATCACCAAGACAATAGGCAACATGCGCTCATGCCAACCAACAGAGAATGCACGGCAATGCCAACAAAGCAGTACCATGCATTATCACACCAGACAAAGCCTGAGCGTACATTGCGAAGCAAACACCACGTGATGCATGCAACAGGTGACAAGACGAGACAGTATAGTCATCATCAACGTTTGCGGTCGTCTGCTGCAGCTATCACTAAAAATGTACCTGCAGGATGAGGAAATATTCGGTGCATTCATGACTGCTTTTTGGGCATGTTTTAGCCATTGACTGATTTTCATAGTTCCTTGCCTAAAACAAGGCAGATAGCATGTGCAAATAAACGGCACTATCAGTGAGTGCAATTCATTCTTTGTAAATGTCCCCCTGAATTTTAATTGGTTTGGTTTCTGCACATGCGAGGGTTGGTTAAATCTCTAAGTAGACCTATATATCCTATTTATACACCAATATGCAAACAGCCATGTCTTGGCTTTCCAACCCTATCACTTAGAGTTATTGCCGCAAAACTGGATTAACATAGGATCGCCTGGCATTGTAAATTCTCAGTATGTACCTCACAAAATCAAATTACAATTCGGATACAAAGTGAACAAAATCTGGCCTTTGCTGCTTGCTACCTCTTTGCATTCACTCTGGCCCACCTCTCGAAAGCTGCGTTCACACTGCCAGCGACTTTGTCGCTGCAGGTCGCCAGTGGCTGGCAGTTAGGTCGCTAGTGGGCGTTCCCACTACTGGTTGCCTAGTAACGTTTATAAATGACATTCACTGATGCCATTCCATTGCTGTTGACAGCGAATCAATATTCTTGCCGCTAAAAACAAATATTTTGGAGGGAAAAGTCTAAATATAAATGGAATCAGTAGTTAAACTTGTTGTCTCAACTTTGTCGCGTCACTGGACACGCCCACATCTGGTCGCCAACGGTCGCACCAGCTCTCATTGAAAATGAATGGGATGGTGTCGCTGTCTGTCTCGTGCAGTGTCGCTGGCAGTGTGTACACAGCTCTATCCATCACCAAGCCTCACCCTGTCACACCTCTATGTATTTTGTGAAAACACTTAAGACACTTGAAACTCATTTCCTGATTTACATGCATACACAACTTTATAAGAAATCCACCCTGCTCAGTGCAACACATCAATTTCTGTCTCTCTATTTCTCTTTCTTGCACTCTCTCAACAAGTTTTTTTCTTCCAAATACAGACTAGCAGGCTAGCACATATTTAATGATTTAGCAACCTGTCATTATTTGTGCTCAGGCTGTTAAAGTCTGTCTAAATGTAGTAGTATTACACAGTGTTCTGGAGAGACAGACAAACAACAGACAGACAGACAGACAGACAGACACAAACAGTGTCCAACAATTCATCTGTGAATTAGTCAGGGAAAACACAGGATGAGTAACACTGATGTGAGTAAATCAGCCAACTAATAACCAGCACGTAGAGATTAAGATTACTACTGCAGCTCATTGCTTCAATGATAATATCGTGCCATTGAGTTCACCCACTTTAAATAAGAATTGAATAACACTTAGCTTGGAGTAGAAATCCCTTTGATAGGTCATAACCAGAAGAGCACTTCCTTCTACCCATCTCTGAACATGCTTTGATCTTAAAGAGGGAGGTCTCTCGGAGACATTCTCCACCATCTCTTTCTTTCTCCCACACATTCAAATTTATGCACGTTCATAAAATATAAAAGTCAGATCACACAAATCTGTTTTAAAATGAAAGAAATCGCTCATTAGAGAGAACAGACATTTACAGTACATTTACAGGTACGCCTTTACCAGATGATTTTATCAAAAGCAATTTGCAGTGCATTCAAAGAATACATAGACATTAGTTTGTGTGGTACCTCGAAATCAAACCCATAACTTTGATGTTGTGAAACAGCACTTTCCACAAATACAAATTGGTGTCCAATTATTTTTTATATAAAGCATTAGAGACACACATTCCATTTTTTTCTTATAAAAACTATTTTTAAACACTGGTTTCAAATGTCTGTATTCACATGATTTCCCTGTTACAAAATATTATAACATTTCTTAAAATGGTGACACCAGAGAATCTTCATTATTTGGACTCTGTCTACAGAATGGCATGACAAATAAATAATCTCCTTCCATTTTCTCAATCGTCTCAAGTTATTGTAAGAAATATTGATCAAGCAATTTTATAGGAAATATTGTTGAATATGAATATGAGTAATTATATGACTACATAACAAAATGAATAACTAAAAAAAACAACATTTGGTCCCAAAATATCAAGCCCAATACTGATTGATAGTTTGATTTATTCTAAATTGTTAACCCTGTTACCCATTCTTGCCTGGTTTTTATTAAATTACAAATGGCTTATAAAAACATATATAGAAGCTTGTGCTCTTTTTTTTTTATTAATTTTTAAAGGGTTTTAACTCCTATTTTGTTCTCTATTTGTGGAAAGGCCAGTATACAAGAAGAGCCAAGATAAAGAGAGAAAAAATATGAAAATAAAAAGATAAATGCAGAGGAAACATGAAAACAGTTTGAGCATAATAAAGGTTACTATTTACCTGCCTAATGCTTTGCAGTGCAAATGTGTCATTGTTGTGTTTTGCACTGCAAAATTATTTGGATAGACCAAGCTAAAAAGTGGTATTATAGATATCCCAGGTTTGTTTGCATGTTTACGAATGGGCTTTAGAGCAGAATATTAGGGCTCTCATTGAGAGATGCTGTTTGCTTTAGGCTGATGGATAAGCAGCGTTAATGGGGCTCTGAATGTTACAAGCAAACTTATCAATTTGATGCCCAATGTTTATATAAAAGTTAATCTTTTGATCTGCTGTGATACATTTTTGGCTTTTTTCATAAGGTTAATTTTAAGAATTCACCCAAGAATTTCTGCAATACCTGAAATCAATTTGCATTCCCATTTCTCCCAATGGCAGTTGCTAAGTTGGCACAGGACCACCAGGAAGTACAATAAATGATTTAATTTAATTTCCCATGAGGTGCAGTTTGTGAATGCAGGTAAAACAATGACAGGAAAAAAAAAAAAAAAAAACTATTAAGAAAATGTGCAGAAAAACATTTTATGGCATTTTGGTGCAAACAATAAAATAAAATACAAATAAATATATAATAATATCAGATGGAAAGATGACAGGAAAAAAGCCCCCTGCCATCTTTTGATAACATTAAAACAACACGGTTTTCTGTTTAACGCTTATATCTCTACTCTTTGAAAATTTTGCGACACACAGTTTGTCACAATCATGTACAAATGCCTGACTGACTTACTGTATGTCTGCAAGTTTCTAAAAACTTTAAACTGTTTAGGTGCTGCTGACCACAGGCCTACCTCTTTGCTGGTGTTTGTGTTTCATGGCATTGTAGCACTTGATGATGATCTTGTTGAGTTTCTATGAATATTAAATTCCACCATAAAAAGAGGGCAAACTAGATTTAAAATGTTCTGGTGCATGTGTGTGTGTGAGCGAGCAAACGAGAGTGGCCGAGAGAGAGAGCTGCACCGCGGTTCCAATCTGATCAGTTCTGATTCCACTCAGGATTTATAAAATGACAGCTAACAGAATGAAACATTTTGATGTCAATTGAATATATGCATTACTACAGCATAAAAAGTTAAGAGTTAAATGTTGTATTTAATGAATTATATGATTTTAAATAGGGTGACCATACGTCCTCTTTTTCCTGGACATGTCCTATTTTTCTGGCCGGCATTTCTAAATTTGCGAAAACGAAAAGTGCAAATTTACAGATTTCCACACAATATTCGCATGCTTTCGTCCAGGTCTAGATCCGTGGGAAGCAGAATGTATGACATGTAAAACTGGCACTTATGCATCAGTTGCTAATAAAGGTGCAAGTGATTTAGAAGCACACATTAGCTCTGCGATGCATAAAGGGTCAGCAAAAGGTGAAAGTTCATCAGGTAAATTAATGACTACTTTTGCGACCAGGAAAAATTGTTATCACATTGCTTCATTTTCCATTGCCATTCAAAATAATAGTAATACTAAATGAAGGTACACTCTTTGCATCAAATGTATTATTTTAGTACATGCACATTCAAAAGAATGTTGGAAAATTTTATTTATTTATATACGTATATTTATGTTATGCTAATAGAGGGTCTTTTTCACTGAATTAAAGTTTGCATTCACAGTAACATTACAATTGTTTTAAACCCTACAATTTATAAACCTATAAAGGTGTCCTCTTTTTGGAAAACCTGAATATGGTCACCCTGTTTTAAATGAAACCCCTCAAGAATGCGCAAATTTGCTTTCAAGGAGGTCTCCTGTTGCATTCATAGGGTCTGAGACCCACTGTAATTCGCACGGCCCTTGCATTCACAGCAGTTATCACGTTGATGATGCAATCATACTGCAGTTCGGAATCATATACAATGTGAACAGAACTCCCGCAGGATTCTAGAGTCAATGTCTCTTTACTTTTCTTTTTGCGACATGGTCCTTGTCTTTCCTGTTTGTTAGCAGAGTAAGTGAAAGCAGTGAAAAAAGCAGCTATAAAAACTGGAATATGCGATCATCCTCCATAGCACGCTGCACTCGCTCCAAAGTTTACCTCTCACAGCATCACCAAAAATCCATGGGAGTATTCTAACTTTTTAACTAAAGTTGGAAAGTACTTGCTTTCTGTTTGTTTGTTTGTTTGTTTAAATGGGTCTTATTTTGCACTAAATGCCAAACATGTGATGAGGAAGGACTTAGTGTCAACAACTTTTGATTTGACTTTCTTGGTTTTTCTTTTATACCATCACCAGTCTTTCTGATTTCAACATGATTGTGTTTGCATACTTTGAAGGCCTTAATTGGAATATCTCACATAGAAACTCTTCGAAAGAAAGATATTTATACATTTGTTGAAAATAGAATTTTATGAATAGTCGAACAGCACAAGGGGGCGTGAGTGTATAGTGGAATCACTGCAGCATTATTATTGTATATTATTATTTTTAGTCCCACAGACACCCTACACCAATCCCTACGCCTACCTTACAAAATGTAATCATGGTTTTACTACAGTAACCATAATATAACCATGGCATTTTTCTAGTAAAATAATAGTAACCACAAAATTAAACATGGTTACTATTAACTACTATTAACAACATGTTACTGTAGTAACACCATGGTTAGTACATCAGAACTATATAGTTTCCACAAAAACACATAGCTACTACAATATTACCACAGTTAAACCATGGTTAATTTTATCCAGATCAAATCCTTCTCTCAACTCCCTGACCTTCAGTGTAACCAAATCACTGCTAGTAATCTCTTTTATTTATTAATATAAGTATATTATTACTATATAAGTATGCTCCGCGTGCATGCTTTCTTTCTCATGAAAAATGCCCAAAGTTTCTAAGAGACATTCATCCTTGCACTAAACCTTGGATTGGCTTCGCACTCAAGCAAACAGCCACTTTTAACCATGCACCGGAGTTAGTAGAGCAAGACCACATATCAGCCACAGAAGTGGCTTTGTACATTCATGACCTGAGAAAAGTCTTGCAGGCCAGGCTGGAGGAATCATTCATACCATCTTACATCAAAAATTTAATTGATACACATTATACATACATTTCTGCATATACATGGTGAAATTATTTATTTTTCACATATCCCAGCTAAGCTGGGGTCAGAGTGCAGGGTCAGCCATGATACAGCACCCCTGGAGCAGAGAGGTTTATGGGCCTTGCTCAAGGGCCCAACAGTAGTGTCTTGACAGTGTTGGGGCTTGAACCCCTGACCTTCTGGTCAGTAACCCAGAGCCTTAACCACTGAGCCACCACTGCCCTGTTAGTAGATGATTTATTTTGTGCAGTGAGAAACTTTTATTCAGCATTGGTGGATTACCTCCAAAATTGGAGCCGATCATTGGAGAACACAGAAAAACTTTAGTGGGCCCTACTGAGAGACATCCCAGAGTGGAAAGACATTCAGAGCATCCTCGAACACTATTACTCCGGAATACGTGCTCTCGGTTTAATTGTGGGCTTGCGTGAAAAATATTGTCATTCGTCGCATCACTGTGGAACATGATCAAGATGGCCGTGCTTTGAGAGATAGGCAGACATTTTTTGTGAGCTGGAGAGCAAGATCATCAACTTCACAGTCTTAGCCAAGGTCGTGGAATTTGTTTTCTGCCTGCCTCGGGCATCTGTATATGTGGAGCGTGTGTTGTCATTTATGAACATAGCATGCACATTGGATAAATCTCGACTCAGTTAAACAGTCACGAAGGCTGGGCTTTTCGTACGTCCTAATTTTGGTCTGAACTGTTCTGCATTTTACGATAAACTCTTGAAAGACAAGCACAAACTAAGAAAAATTGCTGCCAGTGAAAAGTACAAGGTTACAGATGCAGATGCACCCTCTACCTCGCATTGATCTGTGCCTAGGTAAGGATACGTCAATTAAATCTTTGCTGGGAGGGGGCTGTCACGTTTTCCACAAGAAGGAATCTGGTCACCCTATATAAGTAGTATTATGGAAATATTAAGAGTAGAGACATGGGAAAAAGTATGTCAAGGGTTGGGATTCAAACCCAGATCTACAACACATACACATACCGTCATTACACCCAGAGCTACTACAGCTGCACATGGGGATGCAGTTTGTCGTAAAATCCTGTGTTTCCACCAGATTATTGGTGCACATATAGTCACTTAGATATCCAATCTCTTAATCCACTAAATGTCTAACCCATTAACCTATCTCTGCCCCAGGCATTCAAACATGCCTGCCTTCATTCGACCAGCAGTTGAACCCAAATAAATCTGTCATGGTTGTCTTGAGTTTGGTCTTAGCATTGGTGGGCGGAGTTAGTGTAAATAGCCTGTGCCAGCAAGATGGGCTATTTGCACAATAGACACTGTTAAAATTCTCTGCAAAATAAATAATTGAAGTGTCTCTTTTCTGCTCTGCTGGTTAAAAAGGAAATTCAAACAGCCTGCTCCCATTGAGGATAACACCTTTTTATTTATGGATTTATACCGTTTTATCTACATGGCAGCTATTCTCCATCATCCTCTCCTTATCTCATTCACTCACTTACTTCCTCCTCCCCTTCAGAGTTAAATTAAGAAGAAAGTTTCCATGTACAGTCTATATATATATTTAGCACACAGCATCTTTATATTACCGGTAGAAGTCTATTCTCATTGCTATTATTACTTAGAATTTCACATTATTACACAGAATTTGCATGGTTTTAGTAAACGTACACAAATCTAGAGGTGCCGCAAATTCGGCACTCATTAATTTTTACATGCAAATGAGCCATACTCCAACCTCTTCACTGTCGCCAAAAGTTTGCTTCAGGTTCACCACTACCAGTCAAGAGCTGCAAACATCTGTCAAACATTTGCGGTGAAAAACAAGATCATTTGCATATGAAAATAATGAGTGTCAAATTTGCAGCAAGTTTGCGGTAACCCTAGATTTTTTTTTAAGGGATGCAAGCTCAAGAACTTCTTCTCACCAGTTACAATCAGCTTGAAACAGGAACAGCTGCGTTGATTTGAAGTGTAAAAGTAGAGCCTACGAAATGCAAACTAACAAAAATGCAGTTGTCAAAGTGACAGGAATGACAGATAAATGAGGGTGCACTCAAGACACTTTTTTTATTCTTGATCTGCTCTATTGTTCAGCCACGAAACCGAACAACCTCTTCATCTTTGCATGGTGCCAGATCATACATCTTATCATTGAGTCAAGGTTTTTCCATAAATAGTCAACTGGGGAGTCAAATAAATTATTCATGAACATTTTCAAGTGATAAATCCTTAGTGGTTGGACAAACCAAGGCCGCCTCTCTGCCTGGCTGGATGTTTTGTAGAAGTTGAGGCAGATCGGTTGGCATTGCCAGACGATGACTGAAGAGTCTGGTGCATTTGAAGGATGAAACCTTGTTTCAGACGCAGCGTTGAGTGCTCCATTGCGCTGTGCCGCTTGGAGCGCATGCTGGTGCCATCCTCTAAAGGCTTCATGGGTTTTGAGTGGTGAGAAAGGCGATTAATGTGATATTGATCATAACATGAATTCAGCGGCAGTCTTTGGGTTGGCTGTAATAACTGAGTATTACTTTGTTCCCAAGCGTGTCCTGAAATTCACGTCCAGTCAATATCCCATTAGAGAGTTGTGTTAGTACATCTTTGTGTGTGTGTGTGTCTTTGTGTGTGTGTGTGTGTGTGTGTGTGTGTGTGTGTGTGACAGAGTTTGTTGGTTGGGAGGATGCAGTAAAAATCACATTATAAATCATTTATTAGGTAGACATATGGCTGCATGTAAAAATCAATGATGATTATTGGTGGCGCATCAGCACCCTGTAACTTCAAGTACACAAAATATTCCTTGAAGTGTGGTTCAAGAAATGAGTGAAACACAAGTTAATATTCAGGGTTGGGAGGGTTACTTTTTAAAAGTATTCCACTACAAATGACAGAATACATGCTGTAAAATGTAAATTGTAATGTATTCCTTTAGATTACTCAATGTCAGTAATGTATTCTACATACTTTGGATTACTTCTTCAGCACTGGTAGATTTTTTCACATGTTTTGACTATAATGACTCTGCCAGTACAGTAAGACAAAATACACGTTAAAAATACATTCTCTGAAAAACCCAAATATCTCATGCAGTGTTGTTTCTAAAACAAATAAATCTAACTGATCCTGTTTTAAGGATTTTTAGATATTTTTTCACAAAAACAGAATAAGATTTTTGCCCTAATATCAAAGATCTTATTAGAAAAAAAAAATTACGATCCAATGGGAATTTTCTTGATAAAAAAATATTATCGTGTCTGGTAGCATGTGCATGTGAAATGGTTAGAAATAGCATTTTAGCTTAGCGTAAAGCTGACAATTTACACAAGTTTTATTTCTATTTCTTCTGCTCCAGACTTACTTCAAACTTACTTCTCTGTCTGCTCATATGAATGTAACACATCATAAGAAAGTGTTTCATTGCTGTTCAAAAGCACTTTGGATCGCATCATTTATATGTATAAATGTTTTCCATCTGAAAGGACTAAATATTAAATGAAACATACAAAAGACAATAAATTGCAAAGAAAACTCTTCAGTAATCAAATTACTATTTCAATGAAACTGTATTCTAATTACCAATTATTTATATTGTAACTTTAGTTGTATTCAGTTACTTATATTTTGTATTTTAAATACGTAATCCCGTTACATGTATTCTGTTACTCCAAAACCCTGTTAATATTACACCTTAACATCGACTGACTAGATATTTCATACTTTTTAGGTTTGATGGTAAATGTAAGCGCAGCGAAGTTTTAGCGGGAATACTAGCAGCTGTACATCATCACATCATTAGCTGGGTAACCCCTAGCCAATCACATGTAAGCTGTTGCTTTATAAGTCTGCTCACAATCTTTCACATTGCTGTTTCAGTGTGCTAACAAGGCAACCTCCATCACCCAACCACCACCAGTTGAGCCCCGTCCCGCCTGGGGCTAGGCTCCTCGCCCCTGCCTCCTATCTCCGGCAGGATATGATGGTTCCAAGTACAACTCCCTTGGTCTGCCAGACGGGGCCTACGCCAAAGAGACATCACTTTTCTGTTTTACATTCACCAAATAAATGTCATCTTAAACCTCACTCAAGCCTGCATGTCTTCCCAATAGTAGTAATTTCAACCATTATAAGTGGAAATGACAAAACCCATTTGGAAATATTCTGTCAGTTTTAGTTGTGGAATCTGGCAAACATAAGCGCAAGGTAAACATTACAAATTACGCATAATCTACTGCATAAAGAATATTAACTTTCAATCATCATTGAGTGGTGACAAGTTACTAGGTTGCAATGCATGTTACCACGAGATCGTCGAGATCTATGCATGAATAGTTTGACCCCACAATTTTTTTTTTAAACAAATCGATCACTGACTACAGGAAAAGGTCAAAAAGTTATAGTCTTCATCAGTAATTCAGCAGAATGTGGTCAATTTCAGGGTACATGAACATTCAGATTCAGCATGTCAATTTCCTGTGTGATCATGTTGTCTCTGAATCTCCTAATTTTAAAATATACAGTATAAAAGCCAACTCTTCCTCTTCCGCTAATCCCTTCCTTTTAAACTCATTCTCGCTTTTTATCTTCTAACTTCATCTCTTCACCGCTCCTTGAAATTCACTCAGCTGTAGTCTTCACATCCCTAGCCTAATTCTCTCGCTCTTTCTCTTTTCACTTAGGGTTTAAGCATCTCACTCTATGACATCTGGCTACTCACCAGCTGTTTTGCTTTTTCCAAGATCTTTCATATTTTCCCCGCTTGTCTCACTCTCTCCAGAGTGCCTGATAGCATCTTCATTGTAGGGACATCATATTTTATAATCTAGTATGTACCGACACTGCTGAGCAAAGTTGAGCTAATTTGAAAAAGAGCATAAATCATAGTATGTAGAGAAATGTGTATGAGGTTATAACACAGAGATCTGTTATAGTGACAGTGAATGTGTCGAACAGATGGAAGCTGAAGACTGATTGCCCGTACCATTCGCATGTGCTGACGCTCTGCATGTCCACACACTGGGCTGAGCTACAGGTGGCTGCTAAATATGACATATTGTCAGAGTTAATGAACGCAGAGATGATTGGACAGATGTTGCCCGTGTGAGGATTGGTGGGTTGTCTGGATGTGTAACAATGGCCAAGGAGGCCTATAATACCCGGAGAAAGCTATCTGTTAGCATTCCCATTCATCTAAATGGCAGGTGTGGAAGTACGTGACCTGCTTGCTATCATTATGG
Source organism: Xyrauchen texanus (assembly GCF_025860055.1). NCBI lineage: Eukaryota > Metazoa > Chordata > Actinopteri > Cypriniformes > Catostomidae > Xyrauchen > Xyrauchen texanus. The sequence continues at coordinate 11,109,283 of NC_068288.1, forward strand.
GCACTCAGTTCTGTGCATAGAAGTTTTTGAGGCAATCACCTGAGCCGTAAGTGTCATTTTAACTAATAATTCTGGAGCTGCAGTAAAATGATGTAATGGCAATGCAGATTTGCTAATGGCAGCACAAGAATGTGCATAGTACACCAACAAGCCCTTTACTTTAAGAGAAAATGGTACTGTTAAGGGTACAAAGGCTGCCACTGAGGTGGTACCCTCAAGGGAACCTTTTCTGTACTTCTAGTTATAATTTATGACTTGTTTTGTGTACATAATTATTCCCCTAAGGACCTACTGTGTACATTAGTTACAAGGTACATTTATAGGTTTTGTTCATCTGATAACAACATTTTTTTATTTTTTTTTAATCCAAAATATGTATCCACAACAAGGGTACTGCCCCAGTGATGTTGTCGTACCTTAAACAGTACCATTTTACTTAAAGTGTCTACATTATGCTTTTAAGAGTGGTCATTGGCAAAACATCTACTATAATATAATGACATATTTGTGCTATTCAAATGATATTTTCTGTCACTATTTATTCAGTACACAGCAACATATGAATGCCCATTAATGGAACACTATGCCTTTTGTTTGCAGCAGTATTTTGTACTAATGTTGTCCATCAGCAGGGGTAATAGATGCTGTAAGTATGCCCATGCTTATCAGCCAAACCTGACCCCTTGATGATGGTGGAGGGTGAATTCTACAGTGTTTTTGGGGTAAAAGTGTCCATGCTAATAGATTTATTAAATAGAATGATCATAGTACAGTTGTTTTAAAATAGTGTAGCTTTTCCTGCAGTGGTGGACAAGCAGTGGTGTAGTGTGGCAAAACTCTACATAATTATTAATTTTTTTAATGTCACATTGTTTATGCATGAAGTTTTACGTCTGGCCCAATTGATGCAATAATCATATACAAAAATGTCCTAAAACAACAAGCTTTCTGTGGTGGTGGGGCATGGTTGAGCGCCGGCTTGTGAATGGAGAGTGAGATCAGGAGATGAGAACGATAAGCATCACCTGGCAATGATTGTTTCTAACAGCTGTTTTGTCATTACAGTAAGAGTTGGAGATGGATTTAAGAGTGAGCCAGACACCATTGAGGGGGAGAAAGAGCTACCACACACCCGCCAAGACTGTGTTATGCTGTGTGCGCTGAAAAGCGTGATTATTGAGTGAATTGCAGAAAAGCCAATTTTGTGTTATAAAATAAATACTGTTTTGAGTTGGATTCGCCATCTCCAGCTTCCTCCTTGCAACCCCATTACGAATTTAATTTCCTAAAAAGTGCTCTCTCTTGCAACCTGGTCTCACAGAATCATGTTACTATTGCAAGATTTTTGCAAAATGAAATTTACATGGCTCATTATATTTATTACGGCACATTCCTGGTGAAATAAACACTAAAGGTGCTATAATAAGTTTTAATTAATTTTCACACAATTTATGATTAAATGATTAAAAAGGCAGATTATCACTTTTCACCCTGTTCCCAACACAATGCTATCTGATCACACCAAGGTACTTTTACTATAGCAAATGAATTGTAAGGCAATATACTTTAATGTTTTCATTACATAACAAACAAGCTTTTTTGTGTGCAATCAAATTGTGCGGTAGCTCAGCTGATAAAGTTTCGTTGTTTTTTTTGGTTTAATTTTTATGTTTTTAAGAAAATGTTACTTACTTTTCAGTGCCACACAGTGGAAATTTCACTTCTGAACTTTGGCATTACATGTAAAAATCATGTAATAACATTTTTCAAAAATGTTGCCTCAGCCACGTAATTTTTTTATGAGATCAGACTGCTCTCTTGTGTGTAGTGCTTGGAAGGTTCATGTAAATTCACTGGTTGAAAAAAAAAAATGCTCCTGGACAGCATTTTATGTATTTATTAGGGTGTTTTCTAGAATTATTTGTGTTATTTAGTGTGAATTGATCTGTTCAAATGCTGTTTAAAGCTGTCACCCTAATTGAGATCCTTTTATTGTGCTAAATAAGCTATGTTTGCAAAAAAAAAAAAACAATTATAGTTATATCATCTTACAGTATAGTTACTGTCCTCTTAAATACTGTAACTTCAAACGAGTGTAGTGTAGCTAATTACTTAAATGAATATTCCAGGTTCAATACAAGTTAAGCTCAATTGACAGCATTTATGATATAATACTGATTTACACAAAAAGTAATTTAGACTATTTCCTCCTTTTCTTTAAAAAAAAAGCAAGAATCTGAGTTAAAGTGAGGCACTTACAATGGAAGTGATGGGGGCCAATTTTTGGAGGGTTTAAAGACAGAAAGGTGAAGCTCATAATTTTATAAAAGCATTTACATTAATTCTTTTGTTTAAACTTATGTATTATTTGAGCTGTAAAGTTGTTAAAATCCTAATATTTTCAGGCATTTTAGGGTTTGTAAACAGTACATCGACGTGGTTATGAAACTGTAAAATTGGCTATAACTTTACACAGGAAAGGTTAGTAAGTGATTTTATCACACTAAAATAATGTTAAAACACATATAGTTTATGTCTTGTGGCTGTACTTTTGAAACAGTTAGTATTTTAACATTCAAAAAACCCTCATTCACTTCAATTGCATTAGCCTCACTGTAACCCAGATTTTTATTTATTTATTTTCAAAGGGAAGGAGAAGTCAAAATGAATTTTTTTGGTAATCAATATTATGCCACAAATGCTGTCGATTGAGCTTAACTTGTATTGAACCAGGAATATTCCTATAACCTCTTAACGACGGGTGGGTCAAAAATGTATTTACATTTAAATTATGTTTAATGCATGTTTAAACTGTGAAATTGTAAACTAATATTGACATCTAATACATCATTTGAAAGATCTGGGTCTCAAGATTTTATGACAAAAGAGATTTTGACAGAGCAGCCGCGGCCATCTGCCCGGGGACGAGGAGCCCAGCCGCCTGGAAGAGGACGACGGCCACTGACCGCGAGGGGAGAAGGGGCTCCTAACTGACTGCCTGGAGCGGTCAGGGCCGCTGCCAGGGGCGCAGGAGTCACCTACCGGCCGCTGAAATGCGGCGGGGTTTGAGACCGCCGACCGTAAGCGGGGAGGGGCTCGCTGACGACCGCCTGGAGTGGGAGAAACGCTGCCAGGGGCGGGGAAGACCCCTTCTGTTCCCCGAGGACGCGGCGGGGCATTCCGTCTGCCAGGGGCTGGAGATCTGCCTCTGATCCAGCCAGAGAGGCGCGGCTGTCGTCCGATAGAGGGTGGAGGAGTGGCCGAGGAACAAGCTGCGGCGTATCGGAGAACTGGCGAGTAAGAGGTTTTTTTTATTCATCTCTCTCTCTCCTCCCTCTCTCTCTCACTGCCACTCTGTGTTGGCCTTTTCCCTCTCTTTTAAATTTTACAGTGTTTTTTTGGGGGGGTACTACACTGTCACAGGAAGTACCCCCTCCCCAGTTTAATTATTTATGTTTCCCTCCCCTTGTCCCCTCCCTCGTCCAGGTAGACGGGGATGACCTGCCGGCAGACGGGGCTTAGAGCACAGCCTCCCCCAGGGAAAGAGGGAGGGGATGTACGTCATGCTGGGGGCTCCCCAGCCTGAGAGAACGAGGGAGGAATGTGGCAGGGCGGAGGGCGGGGCCGGGTCGTGATCCTACACACCCGGTCCCGTATTAGGCTAATAAAGCCTCCGAGAGGGATAAAGGTCTGTTTCAGTTTATTATTAAAATATTATTTACATTGTCAAGCCGGTTCTCACCTCCTCCTTTCCATTGATCCCTTTACACCATCATAACAGACCGAAGTGATCTTTGGCTGGCACCGGCTGCTATTAGTCATCATCACTCAGCGACAGGTGCATTGGAGTCTAACACGAAGCAGGAATGGAGCTGGATCCAGCCGGTTCTGGTGACCTCAGGATAGGAGTCCCGAGGTTGACACTGGGAAACAAATAGAATAATATTAGCATTCTTTAGTCTAGACTTAAACTGAGTGAGTGTGTCTGCATCTCTAACAGAGTTAGGAAGACTATTCCTCTTTTTGTGGATTTTGATATTCTAGGAACTATTAACAGACCATAATTTTGTGATTGTAATGAACGTGATGGAATATAATGAGGTAGAATGTCATTGAAGTACTGCAGAGCTAGACCATTCAAAGCTTTGTACGTAGTTAACACAATTTAAAAATATGAAATTTAACAGGTAGCCAATGTAATGATGATATTTCTTGGTGTCACAGTTTGTCTCCATAATGTTCAAGGACTATACTTTTTTTCTGCACTACGTTTCCCAGTATGCACTACCCTAATCACTTCATCTTATCCCCACCTGTATGCCATTCCCTCATTTAGTTTCCAAGTGTATATATACCTTCTTGTTTTGTTTAGTTTTTGTCAGTCCTTGAATGTATGGAGGACAAAACATGCAAAAATAATAAATAAATACATAAATAAATAAATGTAATAATAAGAAAATAAGACATTTATTCCTTTATTTATTTTTTTATTATTACATTTATTAATTTATTATTTATGCAGGTTTGGGCCTCTATATGAATGGTAATGTTTGAAGTGTTGCGTTACGGTTAGATTTAGTGTTTGTTCAATTGTTTGTTCCACTCCATCGATTACTATTGTTGAGCCTTTTGTTTGTACCACTCCAGCATCTGTTCCACTCCAGCGTATTCTCCACTCCAGTTTATGTTATTAAAGTATTTAAAGATTCTACTCCTGCATCTCCTCTCTTCCAATCCAAGACACCAAACGTTACAGAAAGACTGACCATATAAATGGATATACCAGCAATGAGAATTCAACTCCTCGAACAAGGAGATCATCCATGAGCGTGCGTGAGTTTCTCTATCTTGCGAATGTGGTGCACTATGAGGACCGCTCTCTGGTCTATTTCTTCATAGCTGGTCTGAATAGTGCGCTGAAGGAGCGGATGCCTCTGGCGGGTCCTCACTGGACACTGTGCAACTTCGTAGAGGTGGCGTTGAAACTTTGCGGCTCACTATTCACTGTGGGTGTGGATGATGAGGACTTTGAATCTCCTCCCACAGTGGAGGTCCTCCAGCCTTCCATGGCCCCTGTTTCCAAGCCTTCCGCACCCTCTGTCTCCAAGGTGACTCCACTCCATTCAACTATTTTGTTTTGGGGGGGCTTCTCCCCAGTCTCTGCCAGTGCTCACGACCATGGAGGTCATTCCCCAGTCTCAGCCAGTGCTCACGACCATGGAGGTCATTCCCCAGTCTCTGCCAGTGCTCACAACCATGGAGGTTGTTCCCCAGTCTCTGCCAGTCCTCAAAACCACAGAGTCCTTCCCTGTGGCCACCTTCCAGGCCTCCAGACCCAGTCCCTGCCCTGTGGCTGCCTCCCAGGCCTCCAGACCAAGTCCCTGCCCTGTGGCTGCCTCCCAGGCCTCCAGACTCAGTCCCTTCCCTGTGGCCACTCCCCGGGCCCCTGGATCCATTCCCAGCCCTTCAGCAATCTGGCTGCTGCATTTTTAACCAATTTAAGTTTATTTATTGATCTTGCATTGATTCTCCAAGTAATGCATTGCAATAATCTAGTCTTGAGGTAATGAACGCATTAATTAGTTTTTTGGCATCAGCAACAGAGAGCATGTGCCATAATTTAACCATATTTCTTAGGTGGAAGAATGTTGTTCTACAAAAATTGGTAATTTGATTTTCAAAGGATAGATTGGTATGAAATATAACACCTAAGTACATTCATCGAGAGTCAAATTATATTTTAGCGGCTTGAGGTTTTGGCCCAATATTTAGTACCTCTGTTTTGTTGGAATTGAGTAGAAAGAAATGTATGGCCATCCAATCTTTTATTTCATTAATGCACTCTGCTAATTTGGAGAATTGTGTAATCTCATCAGCTTTTGAAGAAATATGTATTTGGGTATCGTTGGCATAACAGTGGAAACTTATTCCACAATTCCTGGTAATATCTCCAAGGGGAAGCATATACAAGGAGAATTGCAGAGGTCCTAAAACTGATCCCTGTGGCATACTTTACTTTTGCTTGGTTTGACATTTCCACATTTCCATAAACAAAGTGGTAGCGGTCTGCTAAATAGGACCTAAACCATGCTAATACAACTCCACAAATGCCAACATAATTCTCTAGCCTATTCAAGAGAATGTTGTGATCTATCATGTAGAATGTAGCACTAAGATCTAAAAGCACTAGAAGTGAAATGCAGCCACGATCAAATGAAAAGAGCAAGTCATTTGTAACTTTGATAAGTGCAGTCTCTGTACGGTGATGAGGCCTAAATTCTGACTGAAATTGTTCATATATACTATTTCTCTGTAGAAATGAACATATTTGGGAGGATACTACTTTTTCTAGTATTGACATAAACGGGAGATTTGAAATTGGTCTATAATTAGCCAGTTCTCCAGGATCAAGTTGTGCCTTCTTAATAAGCGGTTTGATAACTGCCACTTTAAAGTTTCTTGGGACATGTCCTAAGGATAGCGAGGAGTTAATCACATTAAGAAGAGGTTTGAGAATACAGGGAATACTTCTTTTAAGAGCTTGGTTGGTATAGGATATAACAAACATGTTGTGGCTTTTGATGTTTCGATACGTTTTGTTAGCTGTTCATGACCTATGACAGTGAAGGATTGAAGTTGCACGTGAGGAAAATTATGAGACACTGTTTTCTGAGCTACTATTACAGATGATTGAATAATTCCAATTTGATTTCTGATTATTTCAATTTTATCAGTAAAGAAATTCATGAAGTCTTTACTATTGTGCTGTGACAGAATATCTGGTTCTGTTGAGGCTTTAGTCCTTACCAATTTAGTCACAGTACTGAATAAACACCTTGGATTGTTGTGTTTTTTTTCTATGAGTTTGCTAAAATATGCTGACCAGGCAGTTTTTAGTAGCTACAGACACTATCCTTCCATGCACCGCAAAATACCTCTAATTTTGTATTCTTCAACTTGCACTCTATATTCCGTGCTGCTCTCTTGAGAGCATGAGTGTGATCATTGTACCATGGTGCAGGGCTTTTTTCTGTTTTTATATTTTCTGTTAGTTCTTCAAGCTTTCTCCAAGACTTTGGGGTTTACTGAGTGTATGAGACAGATCTGGAAGATTATTAGTGAAGCTATCTTTAGTGGTCGAAAAATAGTTCTACATGAATGATAGCGTGGTGTAGATTGAGTAACATTAGCTGATCGCAGTATACAAGAGACGAGGTAATGATCCGAGATGTCATTGCTCTGTGGCAGAATTCCTATGGTATAAACATCAACTCCATATGACAGAATTAAATCTAGCGTATGATTATGGCGATGAGTTGGTCCTGTTACATTTTGTCTGACTCCAAGCAGTTGAGAATATTAATAAATGCTAATCCCAATGTGTTATTTTCATTATTCAATGTGAATGTTGAAATCACCAACAATTAAAGTTCTGTCTACAGTAACTACATGATCTGATAAAAATTAGCAAATTCACCAAGGCAATCAGAATAAGGCCCGGGTGATCTATATACTGTAGCAAGGGCATTTGCTAGACAGAGTTTTTTTTATTTATAACTAATGGTGTCACAAGCAATAGTGGCTGGAGACTCTATTTCCACGTTCCTTACAATAGAATCACCAATAACCGCTTGTGTCAAGGGCAGGTGCGTCCAATGGTTAATAAAACCGCAGCGATCGCAGCTTGCCTGACGCCCAAGACCGAAAAGCAGATAAGGCAGTTTTTGGGGCTGGTTACTACTGGAGGTTTGTGCCTAGTTAATCTGATGTCACCAGCCTGCTGACTGAGCTTACTAAAAAGGGGACTCCCAATCCAGTCCAGTGGACAGAGCCCTGCCGACAGGCTTTCCTTAAGGTAAAGTCTGCACTTTGTGGGGGGCTGCTGTTACATGCACCTGACTTCTCTCTCCCCTCTATTCTGCCGGCGGATGCATCTGACAGGGGCAGGGGGTGATGCTCTCGCAGGAAGTGGGAGGGGAGGAACCGCCAGTACTGTTTATTAGTCGCAAGTTCTCCTTCAGGTAGTCAAAGTACCATCGAGAAGGAGTGTCTTGCGATTAAATGGGCTGTTCTTACCCTCTGCTACTACCTGCTGGGGCAGGGCTTCACCCTCCGTTCCGATCACACTCCTCTGCAGTAGCTAAAAGTGTGTCTCCTAACTCCTCTTTTGCCCACAAACTTAACATTATCACAAATATATTCCCAATTAATAATAAAAAATGATATCTTCATGCATATTTTGGTTTGTGTGGTATTTTCTACATTGAAATATTAACAAATTGTGTGTTTTGAACCACTTTGATCATTGGTTAACGGAGTTATTACAAGTGGTCTATAGGCCCCTCCAAGTGGCTTTTTTTGGAAGTACACATTCATAAATCATTATAGAACAGAGTTTTGGTCATATCGACTTTAAAATTGTGTCAGACCTTTAACAGACATGTGGCTTTGTATTGAACTATTTTAATATATGAGTAGCTTGTTGCTCGGCAAACTGCCGTTTCAAAGTTGGTTCTCCAAAACTGATATCATCTGCCAAGACCAGAGAAAATATAAAAGATACCTTCTTAATCAGCTTGACTAACGGCGATCGCCTGTTTTAGAATAGGACTGAGATTGTTTTGGTTTATTGGGGCATGAAGGTTGATGTCAATGTCTGTCTTTCTCACTTCATTCTAGAAACCTTCACCAACAATCTGCTGATTGGCATCAGGTAAAAATCTCATTATAAAGAGTGATACCATTTTTGGACATTGCAGTCACCTTCCGTTACTGTTTAACCACGTTTGAAGTCATCTGAGATTTAGAGGAGTTGGTTTTGTTCACCTTGGAAAAGGCTCCTTGTTAGAAATGATTTGTCGATTTAGTGACAGCACTAGAAAGTGAGAAGGCATTGTAAGTGTGTGACTTTATTGCCGTGGAGAAACTCTGGTAATTCAATAACAATTGATGTTGAGTCATTCTTCAGGAAAACTTTGGCATGCTACTCACACAAATGAGTGGGTAGCTGGGGGGATGGGGTAAAAAGAAACTCTTGGTGTACCCAATTAAAGTCTAAAAGATGACACGTCATATATAGACATTGACAATCTCACCGTGCTAACTAGTCTCTTTCCCTCTCTCGCCGTCTCCTTTCCCGTTGTTGCGCATTGTACTCATTGCATATGAAATTTTCATGAGATGTGCTACAGTGTGTGTCCACCTGAAGCCCTGAAGCACAGGTGCAATGAATCTAATGGGATCTACATGCAAAACAGCTGCAGTCTGCAACAGGGAAAGGAAAACAAGGCCAAAATAAAATCCAAACAAACAGGTATGCAGACAAAACAAGTTTAGACAGTTGAAGGCAATACTCTATATAGTTTTTCAGTACATACACACTCCCCATGGTTTTGCAGTACAATGCGTCCTGCAACCTCATGTCGGTGTATTGAATTAAAGTGCACACCATGTTGAATAATTCAGATAAGATTCTAGTGTGTGCCATAATGTAAACTGTTTGTCATGGTCTGGATCTGGACCTCAGATATATGTAAACTATATATATTTATATATATTTAAAAAAAAAAATTTTTTTTTTTTAGATGCTATAAATGCTATAAGTGTGTGTGTGTGTGTGTGTTTTTAATAAACCTATGAAGCTAGCATGGACAGAAAGATTACAACCTTATTTTTTATTTTAATGCCATAACTACAGTATTCTGCTGCAAAAAGCATCTTTCTCCATTGCTTGCATATATTTTTTAAATATACACACAGATATTTAAAATAGCTCTGTATTCAAAGCTAAATATGCCACAGAAAAAGGCAACATGTGTCAGACCTCATGCATACTCATGCATTCTGGTATATTCCTGAGCATGTTTTATCATTGGATTTATGAACATCATTGCATTGAATTTCACCTGCCAAAAGAGCCCACCTGCTGGGAAGGGCAAGAAATGTCCTGCTCATTCAAAGGCTGATTTTCCTATAGATGAAATGTTCACTCACACATAACTCACACAGCCTTCAATACAGGTGGCAGAGATAAGGGAGGGAGAGAGTGGTTCACTGGGGTTTAAGCAGCCACATTATGACACACAGAGGAGATATGACTACTTTAGCTGCACATTTAGGTTCAATGTTCCATTACAGCTGAGCAAGGGCCCCAGATGCTGGGGTGTAGAAAATTAAAGTTAAAAAACAAATTTGAAAACTGTCTCAAGTCAGTTTTGTGTAAGCAGCACTGTAGCATAATTGCAAGAGCAAGTGGCATGCAAATGTAGGGCTTTCTCACTGACCAAGTTTCAGCTGCGTAAAGCCAGTTAAACACTGAACAATTTGTTCATGTCATATACGACTGTTACATGTCAGGGCGTTTTATGTAATTTAGCAAAATTGCAAACACTGAACACTAACAGAAATGCAAAGGCAATTAATTGGCCATCAGTGAATTTGTCATATTAACAGTGACAGATTTAGGCATGGGTGACATGTTCACACATACAAATGAGTGCCCTGAACACAACTTTTCAACACAACCTGAAGCAGGTTTTGCCCAAGGCGCTATACAAACTAGAACCGCTACTGCATATTAAGCAATAAAAGAATACAGATTTTGCCCTATGACATGAGAAATCTTTTACTATCACACCAATTTTTGTCAGACAGCAACATTTTAGCAAAAATTTTACAGCGTGTGAACTCAACTTAAGTGGCCATTTATGCAGAATGTGTTGTTACATCCATTTGCACTGTTTTTGGAAATGTAAGTGCAGGGTAGTTCTAGCGGGAAGACTCGCAGCTGTACATTTTTGCACCATTAGTTGCCAATCATGTATCAGCCATCACTTTATAAGTCTGCTTACAATCTATTGCATTGCTGTTTCAGTGTGCCAACATGGTAACATCATTCTATATCTCACGTTGTCTTTCGTCGAGTCAGATTTGCTCCCTAACGAGTTCGGATATCCATCAAATGCATTTAGAGGATGGTTTATGGGTCTTAGGCTTCCTGTTGCCAAAGTTGTCTGTTCATCATAACACTCATCTGCATCAATATCAAATTCAAGAGCCAATATTTCATTTCAATAGCGCAATCGGCTCTCATAGTTCATGGTAGGTGATCACGCGTTTCTCAGCGTAACGACCGTGCCATGAGGGTAACTCAGTTAAGGTTTACAATGGATGATTCATTCACCATGTCGCATGCCCGACTGTACCCCTATCAGGGAATCAAGATCTATTATTCATGCATACAGGGTCTTATCACTCCATTTGGTTAAGATGATGCATTGTTTTGTTGGCCGCTCATATCGTTTGAAAATCATGTGTTTCTTACTCTATATGTCTACTTCCAAGTTCTCCAAATAAGGAAGCACTTCTGTTGTTGCGCACCTCTGATACCTAGTGGTAGGCTCTGTTCATTACATTTCCATATTTCAACAGTGAATTTCATTACCAGCGGAATGGATTTTGCTGCTTGTAACAGTTAAGGACGGACAAGGAGGAGGCGGGAACCGGCTGAACAGTATACTTAACTATTAATTATATAACTGAACTTAAATCAATCGCTGGTCAACCCTACCTCCTGGAAACCTGGGGGAGAGATGAGGGGAGGTGTGGGGAGAGGGAAAGTGTGAGCAGGAGACACACAGAGAGAGAGAAAGAGGAAAGAGACAGAAAATTTGCATCTGACTCCTCAAATATTGTGGTCCCCTCACCTAGTCTCGAGGCACTCATTCAGAATTAGTGCGGCCACAACGGCTAGTCATCAAGGACTATCAGAACCCACAATTAAGATGCTCAGCCACTAGTCTTTCTCATCCTTCCTGAAATATATTCGACTCAATCCTCAAATTATCACACATGCTCAACTTTCAATCAGCCATAAACATCTTTTCCCACACAATTATCAAATTCAAGCATGTCTATTGTCCTGAAAGGACACTGCATAACCATATCACACCCTCCTCACCAAGGCTTCCACAATCCCAAACATGGTTTTCCTTTGCATAGGTACTGCAAAAGTCTAGCTTGCCCTTATCAGAGGACTCATGCATAAATGTTGTTTATCTTTCAACAAAGCGTATTGCACGCATTGTCGCCATTATCATATGCCTTTATGCTACGTTGTTCATCTTTTGGCAAAGATATTTCAAACAACGTCGCCCTCGTCAGAGGGCTCATAATCAATGATGTTTATCTTTCAACAAAGAGTATTGTACGCAATGTTGTCATTATCGAATGGCTTTATGCTACTTTGTTCATCTTTTGGCAAAGACATATCAAACAATGTCCACTCTCTTTGGAGGGATTATATTCAAATGATGTTTATCTTTCAACAAAAGGTACTGCACAACAAATTCTGCATTATCGTAGGGCCTCATATTACGTTGTTTATCTTTTGGCAAAGATTCTGCACAACCACGGGCCCCTCGATGGGGGCTCATAATCAAACTCATTTTCTCTCAACAAGGACAAACCTCCAGCAAGGATATCACTCACAATATGCTCCCTCTATCATAAGAGCCATCAGTAAATGCAAGCACGGCTTATCCTATTGCAAATGTATTGCACAACCATGCCAGGGATATTGTGTATTTCATGCCAATTGTCAATTCTATGTTTTCACATCTCTCCTCTTATGGGGTAGGCTCCTCACCCCTGTCTCCTATCTCCGGCAGGATCTGACGGTTCAGAGTACAATCTCTTCGGACCACCAGACAGGACTTACATCAAAGAGATACTTTACATTCTTGTTACCTATTCATCAAATAATGTCATCATAAACTTTACTCAAGTCTGCAAGTCTTTTTGATAGAAATGTATGTGTAGAGTAATTCTAGTAAAAAGACTCGCAGCTGTGCATCATCGCACCATTATTTAGGCAATTCCTAGTCAATCATGTATCAGCCATTGCTTTATAAGTCTGCTTAAAATCTATCACACTGTTGTTTCAGTGTGCCAACATGGCAACCTCCACCACTCCACCACCACAAGTTGAGTCCCGTCCTGTACGGGGGTAGGCTCCTTGCCCCTGCCTCCAATGTCCATCAGGATCTGACGGTTTCAAGTTCAAGACCACCAGACGGAGCTTACGTCAAGAGAGACATTACATTTTTGTTTAATATTCATCAAATAAATGTAATCTTAAACTTTACTCAAGTCATGAGTCTTTCTGATAGAATTGATTTTCTATGTAACATGCGTTAGACTAGATGGATGTCTTTGACCATTGTGACAGGTCTTCCTGCTTTTTTGGAATTTTTAAGATGCTGTGCTTATTTAAAAGGGCTTCCAACTTTCAAAAACACATCTCAAGACACTTGCATTAATTTTCTTTCGTTGAGCTGTATCTAGCTTTTTTAAAGCAAGAATGGCTTATCCCAGCTGTGGCTTTACACAGAAAATAAAGTGATTTTTGGCTTACCACATGGAGTATTTTGACAATGGCTATAAGTTAAAACAAATTGTGATCAGGAGAGGGTGATGGAAAACTGTTACCATCTTGATTATTATGAAATCTAATTTGCATACGGTGGGGATCACATTTACATCCCAATGGTAATTAATGTATATTTAATGGAACACAAACCACAAAGTGTATCTCCATGGCTTTGCTATGGCTCAAATTGGCTTTTGCCAGACCCACACTAGCTGATTTTTCCAATGATTTCCAGGAGTGAGCTTCATCAACATAATCGCCAGGTGGAGGAGACAAAGCCTGCATTAGTGTCTCTCAGAAGGAGGTCATTAATCACTTCATCGTCTGGACTCCCTGCTGAGTTAATGGTTACAGCAACGGAAAAACATCTCAAAATGATTTGAAAAATAGTTCTGTGGCCGGGGGTCTTGGGTTCTCATCAAGTGACCAATGAGCTTCTTCTTTTACTAAGAAACTGACAAGACTGATCTGAACTGATCTGTACGTTTTCGTAGCATTCAGCTGCATATCATTGTGATTCTGTCACCAAGCATTTTTCCTACACTAGTGCATCAGAATGGGGAGCCACAACATTCTGCTTTTACATTTACATTTATGCATTTGGCAGATGCTTTTATCCAAAGCGACTTACAGTGCACTTATTACAGGGACAATTCCCCCGGAGGAACCTGGAGTTAAGTTCCTTGCTCAGAGACACAATGGTGGTGGCAGGGGGAATCGAACCAGCGACTTTTTGATTAACAGTTATGTGCTAGCCCACTACACCACCACCACGTTTTTACATTTGGACTTCTGTACATACCGAAAGCTGCATTTGGACATATGCGTTCTATGACAAGCCTTGAGGAGATAAATACACAATCACTCACTTTCACAAAGTATGTTACTCCATGAATCACATCCTTTTTCACACCTGGCTCATTTGCAGCATTTGATTCGGAACCTGGTGCGTTTTCTCCCTTGGTTCAGTTTGTATAGGCATTTATGAACATGGCAATCACACTTGGATCCACACCAAAAACAATCAGTCCAAGACCACCTAGACGATCAGTCCGATTGTAAACAAACTCACAATAGCCTTTTACTGTATTTGCACATTTAAAATGCGAGTTATTTAGGGTCCTTTCACACTAGCACTTTTGGTGCTAACCCATGTTCAAATTATGTCAAAGTCTGGTTCATTTGGGTGGTGTGAACGCTGCTTTCCGAACTTGGGTGTGCCCCTGCAAACCTCACCCGAGTCCACTTGAAAAGGTGGTCTGGGGTACGATTCATGTGAACTCCGGTGCAGAAAAAGTGGAAGTGAATCCTTATTGATGATGTATATTTGCAATTTTTGCAGGCTCCCAATCGCAATTATTATGGTTTAAGGAATTTCTCATACCAGCTTGTGTCCAAATAAGTCAGATTTTTCAGAGAGCAGCTGACAGTCTTCACATTTCTTGCAATGCATCCCCAGGCTCGTGGCAGACAAACGGTAATATTCTTTACATCATTGCACATTCAATGCATCCATGGCAGACAAACATAATTGTCGTTTTGTGGATGTAAAGTTTTGGTGGTGAAGCCAAAGAGATGAATACTTCAATAACATAGCGAAGCTTATGTCTTCTTGAGTTGTTGCCTCGTTACAGTAGTTAACAGCTGATGCTTGTACTCACGTTGATGATGTAATCGGACCGCAGTTTGGACCCAAAAAATATGAGGTGAACAGAGACCGGCGGGGGCAGGGGGTAGGGGGAGGAAACGATCTCGGGTTCGGTCCAAGCAATCGAACCAAGTGTGAAAGCACCCTAAGTAATTCCTGAGGTCATTTTAGCACGATTTCATCTCTCTTTTGGATAGAGGAAGAACAGACAAAGGAAGGATGGCATCAGCAACTTTATGACAGAAATAAACGTGGCTTCACTCTTTCAGTGTGTATGTGTTTGTGCAAGTGTGTGTGGGTTTGTGTACGTGCATGACAGGGAGAGAAAGAGAGAGAGAGGGCATCTTGACCATGAGAACAGGTATTTTTTTAATGCAGAAAAATACAAAAGCAACTAATGACAGATAAAATAACCATGACATAAATTTTGACATAAACTAATGCCCATCAGTGTGTTGGATAATGTTTATTTGCAGTGTGACCTTTAACAAGACTTCTTGATAATTGACCCAATATTTAATATTGTTCACTCACATATGCACAATCATTGTCTTTCATTTTCTCTCTTGTATTTTCATAGTTTCTTTCCTCTAATCCTTTATAATCCATTCAGTTTCTGCTCATGACAGTCAGAAAAACCACAAATCCTAAATAAAACGATCTATAAAAACAAAATGTTTCTCAGTACTGATTTCCTGAATTGATGCAGAGATCCATGGGGTATTGACTAGAGAAAAATCCTAGGTGACATTTTGATTGTAAGGGCTGAGCTTGACAAATCGATAAATAGTGTGAGAGACTTTCTTCTCAAGTCATTAATAATGGAATCTCATTTGAAGCTGTTGCTTAGGCAACGGTATGGCAGTTGCTGTAGCAGTCCTGCTTCAGCAAGAACAAGGGAGGTTAAACGCAGCCTGATGACAATGTCACATTACTACATTCACAATAAGGCAACGGAAATGTGACAAAGTCAAACTTAGGCCATTTACAAGGTGCTTTGCCTTTAAAGGGAAGATTCTTGGGGAAGCTCCTGGTGTTACCGCAAAAGTAACGGGTGAGCTGAAGGAGGTTCTAAACACCATTTTCAAACTCTGACCTATGACCATTATTTCCTCAGCTTTATTCAGAACAAAAAATTCTTCAAATGTTATAAGGGGTATAAAATCACTGCCACAATGCAATATCCCTGTATCAGACAACCAAAATGTTCTGATGCATGCAGCACGCAAACCAGGGTTTAGCAAAATTTAAGAATTGGTTCCATTTCAGTCCTTTGAAATATGAATTAAATTCAGCACTCCCAAAAAGATGTGGAATTTAAATTTGAATTATATATGTACTGTAATGCAAATTTGAAGAAATTCAGTCACACAATTTCATTAGTGCCACGTATGTTTTGTGACATAATTGCTCCTGACTAAGTGGGCCTATTCATTCCCAGATATTTAGAATACACATCTTCTTATTAAAATGAACTTATAAGACATTTCTCTAAACTAAAATATCAAAATATTTAACACAGCAACCAAAACAGATTTTTAATTTGGCATACAGCAGCACAAAATGTCCACCACACTGTTTGCAGATAACTATAAATATATAAAAAAAATGTAAATAAGAACATTAATATTAAGTTTTCTTCCACTACATCCATAAAATTAAAGTTAATTTATGTGTTGCCAAGTGGAGAAATTTCATGTAATTTAACTCCAGTCATAAATTGGAAGTGGCCCCTTTAAGAGATTTGTGACACCCGCATTCCTGTGCTAGTGCTGCGCATGTATGCTGGTTAGAAAAGTGAGAACATGTATTGCCCAGAGCTCTCAGTATTGTTCATCAGTTGAGATTTCTTTGGGTATATATATAAAATTTACACAAAACGCTTATAAATTGCATTAAAAATATGTGTTCAGAAGAGTCGTATGTTAAAATTTAGTGTTTGTTATGGGTTATTTTTGAGGGATGCATATGGATTGCATGTGTGATGTCTGACCACGTTATCGGCAGACATAATGAGTGATAATGTGATCGAAAGGTCACATCCTACATTCACATATAACTTCTTCCCAAAGTGGGTAATACCAAACATTATATTTCTTCGAAACCTGATGAAATTTCAGTTTTCCAAGTTAACAGAGTGTATAAATGATACCAAAGAGTGGATGGTTAGAAATTTCCTTCTACTCAATTCCAATAAAACCATGATGATGTCCATTGCAAACTCACATGGGAAATTGCTACAACTTTCTTTTAGACATTTTAAGAAGTTTCTTCCATAGTGCTCATGAACGAGCAATGAATGCCAATCTATCTATGAAAGATCAACTATTCAATCACATTTTTTGGAACTGTTACCTCTGCTCCTAGGTGATTCTGTCCACGACCTACACATTACATAACTATATATCTGTATATAATATATTTGAACAAAATTTTTGCCCTACTGTATTTTCCTCTATATTTATCTGTTTTGATATCTGTACATTTTTTTTATTTTTTTATTCATATTTCACTGCTTACGTATATATGTTTATTTGTATATTTCAAATGTTTGTATGTATACTATATGTTGTATGTATTTTTCTGTATTATCTTTGTACTGGAAGCTTCTGTCACCATGACAAATTGCTTGTGTTTGTAAGCATACTTGGCAATAAAGCTCATTGTGATTCTGAATATTACATTTTTCAGTGGTTAGTTTTTCCCAATACAAATGACTTCAATTCCGGGCTGTTTCTCACCAAAACCTACTGCATGCCTTCAGAAGACTTTAAATATGACAAACAAGCTGCATGGACTGTTTTTATGACAATTTTGGCATTTTTTTATACTATAGCCTATAGTGAATCACTATTAACTGCCATTGTATTGAAAAGACAGATTGGGAAATTTCCTTTTGTTCTCCACATAAGAAATCCACACAAGTTTGGACCGACATGAGTGTAAATTATGACAGAAGTTTTTGTTGGGTGAACTATTCCTTTTATGACCAGTTTTTGAATTTATCATTTAAACTCATACAGTCTTTTCTCCACTGCATGGGTGAACACCACAAGATCACAACATTTTTTGTCTGGAGCACACAACAACCTCACACAATTACTGGAAGCTGTAGACACAATGGAGAGGCTCCACTATTTTTCAACTCTCCTTTTCCTCTGTAGTCAGAAAACCAGAAGATCAAAAGCACAACGACTTCAAAGGAGGAGGAGCAAGCTATTGGCCAGCCAGGGAAGCTGACCATCTGTCTAATGACTGCTGCGTTTTGTACACTCTTCTGAGTCTGGGGTTCAACACGGGTCCACCAGGGGATGAGGATCAGCAGTTCTGCTGCTGTTCTGTCTCTTATGTTATTTCACTCATTCCTTTTGGTAGGAAGTTGGAGTAGAGAAACTTCACGATTTCTTTGATAACAAAACGTAAGATGGCAATGTTATTTTAACTTTCCATTGTTCCAATGAATAGTTTACCCCCAATTTTTTTATCATAAAAAAAGCACCATAAAAGTATTAAAAAAATTTGCCCATTTTACTCATTC
This sequence comes from Xyrauchen texanus, assembly GCF_025860055.1. Classification (NCBI taxonomy): domain Eukaryota; kingdom Metazoa; phylum Chordata; class Actinopteri; order Cypriniformes; family Catostomidae; genus Xyrauchen; species Xyrauchen texanus. The sequence goes on from NC_068288.1 coordinate 11,127,898, forward strand.
GCTGTATTCTAAGTATTTGAAGCCATTCATTGACTTTGTTTGTCAACAGCCTGAAATGTAATTAGTTATTTTCTGATGATCTTCCCCTCTGCAAAAGCTCTGAAATGGACTTTAAATGCTTAAAACAATGTTGGGGGGCAACTAACTAAAAGTAGTGATGATACTAGCTTAACTACATTTTTAGTAGCGTTTCAGTAACGCAGCTATTTTCACAAAAGTTTTGTTTTTCCAGTAATGAGCTACATTAACCAATAGCGGTATAGCTTCCCAAAACGCTATATTTGTCATCTATTGTGAATGCAGCAATGGAGCCAAGGTAGTAAATAAACATGCTTACCTTAACCATCATCTTTTTCTCTCATATGTAGTGCTGGAAAATCCAAACGATTTAAGTGAATCGGTTCTATAGGACAGTTCAAGGAAATAAATCAGTTCATTTATATTTCAATTTAGGATCTCAAATTCCTCTTAGTGAGTCAGGTTGTTCGAACACTTCATGTTAATTTACCAGTAAATATCTAGTTAATTGCTTCTATTTATATACTGTATTTCAACTCAGTTTTATAAAATAGGGTGTTCCCTTCTGTCACTCACTCGACGTTGTGTCAATGTAGTGACACTAGGGGTCACTCCTGGGAGACCCAGACATCTCTGATCTTTGAGAAAAGACCAATGAAAATTGGCGAGTGGATTTTACCACTCCCCCAGACATACGGGTATATAAGGAGCTGGAATGCAAACACTTATTCAGACTTCTTCTTCGGAGTCAAGCAGTTGTATTGCACTGAGCTGAATTACTCTCTCAGCCATTCATCTCTCGCTCTTACAAGCTGTTGGTTTCTACGGTGCATTACAGCGGTTCTCCCCCTTTGGCACTGTTGTTGTGCAGAGAAACACCCCTAGGCCCTTCAGCAGCGAAAAGAGCATATTTTCTAAAATAAAAAAATAGTATATTTACTCTAAAAGAGAATATTCCTACTAAAAGGGTGGCATTTACGAAAGTGTCTTTTTCAAGATGACTTTTCATTTGTGTGTTATTTCTGGTCGCGGTCACTATCTCTCCACTTCTGATGGCCACGATCGCTGTCTCACTTGCTTGGGTGCTACCCATGAGGAGCACTGGGGGTGGTCAGGCGGTCGCGGTGCACTTGTGCCCACAGAACGCTGCCACCTGGCGAAGTTGTCTGAGGATCTCCCGTCCAGTACCTGTAGGCTTACGTTGTCACTGGCAGCTAAGGCCTACGGCATTGCTGGACGTGTCGCCTCCACCCTGAATGCCGTGGCACTCCTACAGGTGCACCAAGCCAAGGCACTTAAAGATCTGCACGAGGATAGTCCTGACCCAGGACTAATGCAGGAGCTGCGCTCGGTGACCGATATCGCCCTCCGAGTGATGAAGGTCACCTCGCGGTCTCTCGGGCAGGCGATGTCCACCCTGGATGCCCAGGAACGCCAAATTTGGCTCAGCCTGGTTGAATTGAGAGAGGCCGACAAGGTTCAATTCCTTGTCGCTCCCATCTCTTAGGTTGGCCTGTTCGGCGACACCGTTGGAGACTTCACGCGGCAGTTTTCGACAGTGAGGAAGCAGATGAGGCTATTCTACATATCCTGCCCTAGGGCTCAAGATCCCGCACCCCGTCTGCTCGTCACCAAGGGCGTCCCCCTGCAGAGGTAACACTGGCTCCGCCACAGCCCGCCCCAGGCTGTTCCGAGAGTGGTAACAAGGAGCCAGGTAAGTGCTTTGATGTCCCTGGACTTGGCACGGCCACAAGTGGCACCTCAGGCTGTGCCCCGTCATGAGGCCCGTACATCCGACATGATTGTTCCCTTAGTCCCCCTTGCTCAGAGCTTGGGGGCATGGCTCACGCTCCCCAACCCCTTTGCGGTGGCTGATCAGGACTGTCCGACTCGGCTATGTGATTCAGTACGCCAGGCGCCTGCCCAGGTTCAATGGTGTGAACGCCGCTGCCTTGCGTGAGAGGATCGCCTCCCTCCTACGGAAGGACAGATAGAGCCTTTTTCTCCAGCCGAGATGAAGAAGGGTTTTCCCTACTTTACCTAACCCGAAAAAGGCAGCAGTTGCAGCCTATGTTGGACCTGCAAGTTCTGAACCGGGCTTTTCACAGACTCCCATTCAGGATACTGTCGCAATAACACATCTTAGCGAGTGTCCGACATCAAGATTGTTTCACGGCGGTAGACCTGAAGGACATGTACTTCCATGTCTCGAACCTTCCTCCACACAGACCCTTCCTTCGGTTTGCTTTCGAGGCCCGGGCATACCAGTACAAGGTCCTCCCCTTCAGTCTGTCCCTGTCTCATCGTGCCTTCAGGAAGGTCACAGAGGCAGCCCATGCCCCGTTAAGGGAAGTGGGCATTCGCATCCTCAACTATCTCGATGACTGGCTGATTCTCTCCCACCTGAGGGACATGTTGTGTGTGCACAGGGATCTGGTGCTCATGCACCTCAGCCGTTTGGGGCTTTGGGTCAACTGGGAAAAGAGCAAGCTCTCCCCGGTTCAGAGCATCTCTTTTCTCAGTATGGAGTTAGACTCTGTCTCAATGAAGGCGCGCCTCACGGACGAGCACACGCAGTTGGTGCGGAACTGTCTTAGTACGTTCAGGCAGAACACATCGGTCCCACTGAAATCTTTTCAGAGGCTCCAGGGGCATATGGCATCTTCAGCGGCCGTCACACCACTTGGGTTGATGCATATGAGACCGTTTCAGCACTGGCTTCAGATCTAGACACAGACATGCTGGCATAGAGCTGGGCCCTGGGACTGCGTAAATATGCTTTTTCCCCAGAGAACCTTCTTTCTCAAGGACGGTGCACTATCTGTCACCCGTGACCAGACCTCTGGAATCTCCATGGGTAGGGAACCTTGCATTGCTGTGTCCGGTGTACTGCTTGCATATAGCGCCTTTCCCCTCCCTTGAGGTGAAGACGTGCGCTCCTTCTCCCAGTCATGTTCACAAAAGTGTGGACCCTGGATGTCTTTTTTACTTAGCCCTGTGGCTGGTGAGTTTTCTGAGAAACTATCCGCCAGCCCAGTATGTGTGTCAATTAAGCCCTGTACTGGGGTAGGTGCTCCAAATGCGTTGGTTATCCCGTTGATAACCCCGTGTGATGTATTTTCCGCAAAAGGCAGAGGACTCTGTGTCCCCGGTCACCGTGTTTTACAAGATTACCATGGGACACTTCCACATGACGTGCTTCTGACCGGACTCGGTAAGATCATGTGACGTATTCCCACTCTAAAACCCCCTTCTCTGAGTGGGGTGTGGTCTCTGCGGTGTCATGGCCCCAAGTTGAACGATTTTGTTCCTTTTGGCGAGAAAAAAGAGAAGAGGCCGTGGCTGTATCAGCCGGTCCTTATTTTTTGAACAGTCGACTTCTACAAGTGCGTTGGGGGTAGTTGGGGGCAGCCTGGTGCACTAGCTATGAGGCACACATAGCTCTGCCCATCTCGCACCGCCAGTCCATGTAACACAATTCAGTAGTTGTGGAGTTTTCCATAGGGACCCCCTAGTGTCACTATCGACACAACGTCGAGTGAGTGACAGAAGTGGAATGTCATGTTTACTAACATAACCTCCGTTCCCTGAAGGAGGGAACGAGACGTTGTGTCCCTCCTGCCACAACACTGAACTACCTGCTGAAATGGCCGGGGCCTTGTCTCGAAAGTGCGAAAACCTGAATGAGTGTTTGCATTCCAGCTCTTTATATACCCGTGTGTCCGGGGGAGTGGCATGCCAATTTTCATTGGCCTTTTCTCAAAGATCAAAGATGTCTGGGGCTCCCAGGAGCAACCCCTAGTGTCACTACATTGACACAACGTCTTGTTCCCTCCTCAGTGAATAGAGGTTACGTAAGTAACTCTACAATTGTACAGAGGAGTTATCTGAGTTACCATAGCCTTTCTATCAGCTCGAAACAGTCTGGCCATTCTCCCTTGACCTCTCTCATCAACAAGACATTTCCATCCACATAACTGCCGCTCACTGGATGTTTTTTGTTTTGTAAACTCTGTAAATTATCGAAATCACTGAGATTAATTTTTTCCCCCATTATGATGGTCGTTTCTGACCCATATCTGCATGATTTTATGCATTGCACTACTGCCATATGATTGGCTGATTAGATAACCACATGAATAAGTATGTGTACAGTTGTTCCTAATGAAGTTCTCGGTGAGTGTATATTCATCTATAAGTAAAATGTAATGCCTCCCAATTTAAATATCGGCTGATATTATTTAATTGTGCAATCAAATCACTTTGAATCAAAACAATCAAAACTGATTCAAGAATATGAAAAATATGATTGTTATATATTTAAAAATAGTTTTAATTTAAATATTTTTTATGAAGTTACTTTACAGTTTCAAAGTAGCTTCCTCAACACTAGTTGACAGACATGGCCACCATGAATGGCCATTGTATGGAGAATCTTCAGCTGCGTGAAGATTAATGCAAATACTACTTTTAAATTCTATAGAAATAAGTATCAACATACAGGTTTGGAATGACAAGAGGGTGAGTAAATATATATGTAAATATATAATAATGACAGAATTTTCATTTTTGGATTAACTATTTAGTCTGTTTTAGGACAGTGTGGAAAGCAGCAGAGTAGAGGGGAAGAGGGGAGAGATTACATTATCTGTCTATCTCATTTAGTCAGTTTTATTTCACTTTAATGTAATACATAATAATTTTTTAACCTTACAGTACAAACTTACATTTTATATCTGTGATTTAATGCACTACACCCAGCAAGGTTTTGCATTTTAAATAATATTTAAGACTATTATTCGGTGATGATGATTTAAAATATTAGTGGTTTGATTGGTTAACATGGTGCGGATGGATGGTGTTTGTGATGCCAAGATTACAGTGCCACATCAGACCTTATCTGTTTCAAACAAGAAAATAGCCCCAAAAAATCCCTAAATTGATAAATAAAATGTAATGCTTGCTATCATTACATCATGCACATTACATACAAATCTGTTATCGCCTAGAAAAACATGGTTTTGTGTTTCATGACCTTTTAAAAAAGACATAAGCTTTTGCAAATATGTAAAACCAGTTCTACTTCTCCATATTAATTTTCTGCTACTTGTCAACAAATATATTGGATTAAAAAGGAATGTCACAAGGCATGTTGTTCAGAACAAAATCATAGTCCATCTTATTACAGGTCCTCCTAATAGACTCTCTTTCTCTCTCTCTGTTTTTGGATACAGGGTAATTATTTTGCTTTCATCAAGAGAGCTGATCTGTTGGCATGGAAATCAAAATGCAAATGGCTGTGAGATGAGGATGCACTCGATAGAAATTCAAATTGCACAACCAGCAGCTTGTAATAATGAGGAAATGCATAGCGCAGTGTTGACGTTATTAAATTTTGAGACAGAATAAAGCATTATGGCCAGCATTGTGTAATCCGGCAAATCAGCATATTGCTTTAGTTGAATAAAAATGCTCATAAATTCCATTAAAGGTGGTTTAAGAGCGATGTCAAATCTGAGATTGTGTATGATTTTCTTTTATTAATTTGTTTATGTGTGGGTTGAGAGACTTCAATATTACTTCTGTAAGATTGGAGTGAGATTTTAAGGAATATGGTGTCCAACGATTATATAAACACACCGATGAAAATAAAACAGTAATTCTTGTGAACTTTCACCTTGTAGTTGGCTTCATCAAAGCTAATAGGTTTTCTGTAGTTTTCTCAAAAAGCACCGCTTCAGAGGCCAAATTAATGGTCTTCTGCCTTTTTTAGGGCCATTTTTGAGGTCACTTTATTTTGATCCACTTGTGTTCAGTTTTAGCTGTACTGGCGGGTAGCATTAAGGCAGTTTTGCTTGGTTTTATGCGCTTTCTCGGTGTAGGAGGTCAGACTGTATATTTGACTCCATCTGTAGGGAGAGAGTGAGGGGGTGGAAGAGAGAAAGTAAAAGAGATAAATAGGAAAAGACAACCTTTGGCTTGCTTTGACCATTGCCCTCTGTGATCAGTTAATTCCCATGTTACGCCATCTCACAGCTCTGAGAGTGGTGGGGTTACTCAACAGGTCAATTTCATATATGAAATTGTTAGTTGAGAGAGCTTGTATTACTTTCAATACTCCAAATACTGGGGCAATATGATGAGTGGAAAACCCATCAAGCCAGACTGATCACAATATAAATTTGGCAACAGGGGTTGAAGGTTCTGCTGTTGAAATCAGTCTGTGCTAACTGAATTTTAACCTTTGCCCCCAGTGGTGGAAGCTGGAAGTGTTCTTGAGGTGAGATATCCACACTGTGGCAGCAAAAGTGCGTTGCATATTTTTGGTTGTAAATGATGTCAACAAGAATGAAAATCTTATTGACTGTCAATCAAAACCCCAATCCTAAACGTAACCCTCAGTGGAGTAAAATATGTAATTTTAGAGCAAAATACAACCTCTGAACCGCGCACACCATTGTTAATGTGAACATGATTACTTCTTGGTTTCCACAGGATCTGAACATGTGTCTCATAGCTCCAGTTGATATGAAAGGTGAACACAATTTATTTCATGAAAAAATGTAAGATGGGGGAATGGTGCTTTGGCAGAATGGATCAATTTCAGGATATATGAAAATTTGTAAGCCCATTTCTCATATTTTCCCCTACAATCACCACAGATAATGGGAAAAGTGACCAGTTTCTTCTTCTGCTTTCTATTCAAAGTTGGATGCTGGATATTCTTTCTTTATACCTCCAACAAACAACCAGAAAGGTGTTCTATTGTCTGATGCTCAGAAGATGACATATAAAGAAACCAATTGCAATGCTAGTATTTGCTGGTGTTTGATTGTCAACACAGATATCTCATAGCAACCAAATTTTGGAGGATAAATTATGCTATACAATGCAAGCCTTTGTTTTGCAGGTGTAAAATTATTAACAGAAAAGCTCATTTACAGTGTTTTACGGGAGGATGTAAACACTGTAGGAAGGACCTTCTTTCTCAGGGATGGGGCACCATCTGGCAGCGACCAGACCTCTGGAATCTCCATGTCAGGCTCCTGGACGGGATATGGAAGACCTAAGTGGCCTAACACCCGCTGTGGTAGACACAACCACTCAGGCTAGGTCTCCCTCTACGAGGCGCATGTATGCCTTGAAGTGGTGTCTGTTCGCTAAGTGGTGTTCTTCCTGACGCAAAACCCCGCCAGAGATGCACAGTTGGATTGGTGCTTTCCTTCCTGCAGGAAAGGTTGGAGGGATGGTGAAGGTGTATGTACCTGCTATAGCAGCACACCACGACAAAATGGACGGTAAGTCCTTATGTAAGCACTACCTGATCATCAGGTTCCTGAGAGGAGCCAGGAGGTTGAATCCCTCCAGACCATGCCTTGTTCCCTCATGGGATCTCTCTGTAGTCCTTCAGGGTCACTCTCCTTGAAGACTGCCCTCCTCACCTCCATCAAGAGGGTTGGGGACCTGGAGTTCTGTCCAGGCTACTCTCACGTGATCTTGAGACCTCGACCGGGCTATGTGTCCAAGGTTCCCACAACCCCATTTAGGGATCAGGTGGTGAACCTGCAAGCGCTGCCCCAGGAGGAGGCAGACCCTGCCTTGACCCAGCTCTTTGTCTGCTTTGGTGGACAGCAGAAAGGAAGTGCTGTCTCCAAGCAGGGGATAGCCCACTGGGTCATTGATTATTAACATATATCTTTTTAATTATTAAAAAGATAATTTTCAGAGCTTATATATATTAAAAATTACAGATGCATTGAAGCCACAGCTATATCACAGTGTACAGCATCCATTTCCTTTTTGTTAGACATCTGAATCCAAAAATCAGAATATTGTGTCAGTCAATGCCTTCATCAATAAAGAGACATGCATTGAAGCCTTTTATTACTTCAGCATCATTCTAACATTCATTAACGTCTCTCTGAATCCAGTTGTAATATTCTCAAATAGTCTGAACATAAAACAAGAACTTTAAAACTATTAGCAGCACAAAACAACATAAATATTCTTATTATAGAATTGCATAGTTCTTACAGACAGACGCTTTTATTTTTGTTGAGATCTTTCCACAATTCTGTTTTTCACAACTATGGCCTTTCTTTAAAAAGTCTTCTTTAACATTGTTTCTAATGCAACAAATATTTAAACCATGTTCAGAGAAGTATTCTAACACGCTACTCTTAATATTTCAGCAGTATATAGTATTTACCCCATGCAAAGTATGCAAATGTTTTGTACAGAATACCCGGATCACCTACTGCATTTTCCAAAATGTATAGTATACTGTACATCAAAGAACGTAATACTGGATGACAAAATGCAATTCTCTTGCAAGTACAGTCATTATTTGTAACATCTCTTATTTTATTGGACTTCCAAAGACATTTTTACATAAAACTGAATATAAAAATGCTAAATGACAGTTTCTGAGATTGTGACTGGATGCCATTCACATGTAACATGATGAGGTCACGTGACAACTGTTTGTAACGTTTATTGCTGCATAATGAGTACTGTTTCACTTTTAATTAGACAGTATACACAGTGTTCAGTGTACTGTGCAGCATTCAGTTCTAAATTAGTATCCCATTCCAAACATAGCCATAGTGTTTCAGGAAAAGCACATATTTATTCCAGATGATCACCTTTCGATCAGCTCTTCTGAGAAACAATGCCCTCTGTTGGATGGGTTTTTAGGTTCATTCATCTTCCAAAAGTGCCAGTGTGACTAGCCAAAGGGCTACAAAATATCAGACTTGTCAGTCACAAACTTCTTACACTCCATTAGATGTCTGGGGCATACTGTATATTTTACAACTGACATTTGACAATTTGACAACTGATCCTGGTACGCGCAATCAGACAAGCTTCATTGTGTTTTTAGGGAAGAGGGAACATGGAATTTTTCATTTGAATAAATGATTGATGAATGTTTGATTATAAGGTCTGAAAGGGGATTTTATTGTATCTTCAGGCTGTTACACTTATGAAGGAAAAAGTGTCTTGCAAATCGCATAAACCGTTTTTGTTTTTCATTTTTGCATCATATATTTGCAGTTGTCTGATATCTGTGACATTATTTCTTTGCAAGTCTCCTCTTTTGTTTTTGAACAAAACAAGAGTTTGCATGCCAAGTGTACCACAATGTTTCAACATTTTCTTGCAGATCTAAGCACACTTCAAACTGTCTAGCCTGAATGTGCAATCATTCCTTGTGAATTGTATAACATGGCTAGAAGATAATTTTTTTCCTCAAGTGGCCACCATGAGCACAAAGCCAACAACAACAACAACAAAAAAAATCGGACAACTCTCAGAGGAGGGACCCAGGCAATAAACAAATAATTTTGGAATTCACTGGAAGATGCTCGGCCTTGCAGATGATTAAAGAATGAGAGATAATGTGAGTAGGACGCAGTGGTGCAGAGCAGCAGCCACCGAGAGGAAATGAACAGGGCCACCCTCAAATGAAAGCAAACTGCTGGCTACACTATTCTGGATGCCTGAAGTGACAGATGAGGGGCTATTCTTTGTTAGAATGTTCTCAAAAGTAATTGAGCAATTTGGTTGATTTGGATAAATTGTGAAAATGTAGGTTTTTGTATTAATTTATTACTTGTTAAGGTGTTAAGATTTCATTTACACAGTGTGTTGTTGAGACCCAAGTCATGAAGCTTCAAGGGGATGATGGTGTTGAAGGTACAGCTGTAGTCGAAGAACAGCATTCTGATGCACCCGTCCTTGCCTTCCTGGTGGGTTAGGGTGATGTGAAGGGCAGTGGAGACTGTGTCATCTGTAGACTTACCTGTTTGTATGGTATTTAAATTGATAGAGGTCAAGAGTAAAATCATGGCTTTGTTGTGAGCCAGAACTATTCTCTCAAAGTACTTCATTAGGGGATAAGTGCTACTGGCTGGTAGTCTTTTGGGCTTGCCACAGCAGAGCTCTACTGCACAGGGATCGTTAATTGCAAACAGGTCCAACATTCCATAATCTATTTGTTCAGTTAAAGAAGTACATATTATTACCATAATACATCATAATACATATACTCATAGTACTCTCTCTTTTTGCATTTTTCAAAGTGAAAACACTACTCATGCTATTTACACTACAAAATGTGCAGAATAAGCAGAGCCCCTCATCCAGGGGAGCCTTCAATGTTAGCAAAACAAAGAGTAGTGTGGCAGTACAGTGGCAAGGATAGCAGTGGGTGTTCTTTTAGAATGGATGTCAAAGAAAGAGATGCTTCATTATGCTGAATAAACCATGAGGAAAAAGCTCATCACTTAATGAACTGACCACCTGTGCGCTGATATTCAAAATGTTTTACACGAAACAAAACTATCTGTGGAGTTTACTACAATAAAATGTATGTTTATAAGAGAATTCACTGACAATTTTGCAATAGGTAATTTACGGCTCCACCCATTCATTTTGTATGGTCGATGTACTGTTGTAACACACTAAATGTGGTTAACTGACATCAGGTCCATTATATCCCAGATAGCACCTGCACATCTCCGATGTGTCTGTTTAAGATATTTTTAGCTGGAAAGCATCACATTCTAATTAACATCTCCTAAACATCTAAAAAATATCAATAACAAACATTCTAAATCATAAACGTCTCTAAGACATCTGATGAATATATCAGTGACATCCGAGAGGAAACATCTGAAAACCTACTGCAGATGAGCAAACTACCAGCAAATGTCTTCCAGATGTAAAAACACACAACAAAATAGATATCTGAATTATGTACATGTTCTATCAGGGATGGTTAACATAAAAGACTCACATAATACAAGTTACCGTTTGTCACTTATGGTAGAGCTGAGGAGGTTGCTACAAATAAGTATGCAAATTGGGACACAATTAGAGACTTTGGGGTGGGCATTTTTTTTTTACTTTGGACACCAAGCAACCATCCAGAGCATCTCTGTTACTGTCGTAACCTCCATTCCATGATGGAGGGAATGAGACGTTGTGTCGATGTAGTGACACTAAGGGTCAATCTCGAGAGCCCGAGACACCTTCAGATCTTTGAAAAAGTCTAATGAGAATTGGCGAGTAGAATTTGCATGCCACTCCCCCCAACATATGGGTTTTTTCGAGCGATCTGCCGCCGCTTATTGTATATATATATATATTTATAGCATGCAGTTTATCAAGAATAATGATTGATCAAACCAGACAAATTTCCATTTGGCGTTTTAATTCCACATTTCAAAGTACAGTAACTGTCATTGAAACAAGATGTCAGATCACTGAAATATAAATAACAGAAAAATACAAACATTATATATATACACACACACACACACACACACTAAAGAACATGCAGGGTTCCAATTCAATTTTGGTAAAAAAAATATTTTTTTTTAAAAACACTATTGTAACACTTACAATAATTGTTAATAATATAAAGAGGTCAGCTCTGGGATAAAAAGAATTACCAGTAAACATAAGCAATGAGGATATTTGGTACCAAATAAAGTGCAGGATACCAAATAAATTGAGGTATTACATCATATTTACAAGTCATTTCTAACAATAGGTTAAGTGGTAATAATTTAGAGTAAAGCTCTGGAGTAGAATATACCATTATAACTGCAATGCTGACCTGTGGCACAAGGATTTACAAGCTATATTTAACAATAGAATAACAGTTAAGCACTGTGACGGAATGAAAGTAGAATTTTTGGTACTAGTTAATGTGCAATATCAAATATCAGGCATGAAATAGGATTTACAAACTATAATAGAATCGTTAAGCACTGATGGAATGAAATAAGCCAATACTAAAGTCACGGTAAGTAGAATATTTGATACCAGATAATGTGCAAATATCAAGTATTAGATGTATAATCTAGGATTTACAAGCTATATTTAAAAATAGAATAGTTAAACACTGTAACAATGAAATAAGCAGCAAATTGTATATGAAATAATTGAGATCTTTGGTATCAAGGAATGTGCAGGATAACAGGTATAATATACATTTTGACATTCAACTTACACATGACAACAAGTGGGAATAAATATAATTAACAGCAGAAAATCTGGCTGTAGAGAACACAGCCAATCAGAATGTCTGGAGAGGTTGGGGACTGCGTGGCGTAGTGGGCTAAGAATCACCGGTTTTCCCTGACCTCCAGAATGAGGCAGTGCAAATTGTCATATCTTCAGTGATTTCTCGTGCGCCTGTATAAAAGGACAAACCATCCCATATTCATCCAAGGAGCTGCCCTCAAAGCAGGGTCACGAGAGAAAAAAAAAAAATAAATAATTTCCACAGTGAACAGTGTGGATTGGGTGAGTGTAGTCTGACACTTTTAGCAGGCTTTTTTAGGGGTCTTGAAGTTACTGACTGCAGGATAAAGAAAGGGTTCCAGTTGTCAGTGATGCTGGGGTGTCAGTAGTCAGCCTAGGTTTAAGGGGTCAGCTGTGGGTCCCTCTCAGCTGTGCGGCGCCTTTTTCTACCTTCATGTTCAGATGCTCCTTTCAGGTAACGCGTAACGTTAACCTGGATCGCCTCATCAGTGGCATCCTGGGTTGCTGGGTTCTTCCGGATGGCTCCTGTAGAAAATAAAGATCTGTCATTCCATTTGAATGGCATATGGTCATACACATCTACTTAAATATAAAAAAAATATCCAACTTACTTTGAACAATGGTCTTCAGGAACATGTCTCTAAAACATGCTTTATCCCCTACACCAGTCCAGGTTGTATTGATGGAAAGGTGATTAGAGAAGATACTCTGAAGCATTCGCCACACGGTTGTCTTTAGGTCCCTCCCACATTTGATTGCCAAAATCCCAAGCTGAAAATACAAAAAAAACATGTTACAAATTACATTTTTCTGAAGCTTCTCATAAATTTGAAATGTGACAGGCTGTGGATTCAGACTGTAGAATATGCAGTGTACGATCTTAATTTTACTTTTTAGATTACCCTATGGTGTTATAAACGAAATCGGCACACTTACAAATCGTTGCTGGAGCTCTTTATCCTGCCTCAAACTGTTGTCAAGCAACGCCACATCTTCCTGGGTGTCTAGGGGGGAGTAACAGATCCCCTGGCAGGGATAACTCTCCAACAGACACATTGGCACTGAAATGTTGCAGCATAGCATTTTGTTGTCCATGCTACGCACAACATCGCCAAACTCCAAGACGTTGCAGCATTAGGGTTTGATCTGCACCTACAGGGGTTCCCAGAATAAAAGAATAAAGTAGTCAGTCCTGGTCTTTCAACTACTAAACTATGACATTTATATCTAGGTCTACTACATGTACAGGTGGCCCCAGTGGGAATTAAACCAACAACCACAGGTGTTGTTTGCAAGTTGTACCCGATTGCCCAGTGCAAGCAAATGTCTTCAACATTGTCCCAACTTGCTTCATCTGCTCTTGAAGTGAGCCGCTGTCACCTGGGAAGTAACAATATAATGATTAGCAATACACTAAATATAATAGTAATATAATATAACCACAATTATCATACCAGTAACTTTCCCTGTAATTTCTATCCACAGTATGTTATGCATGGCATACAAGTTCATAATGAAGAACACTTATGATAACATCAATTTCATTTTTTTTTCTTTGAAGCAGAATATTTGTTTGTAAAAGGGGAGGAAAAAGAAAATGAAATATTGGTATACAGATTTTGGTTGATATATCATACTGTACAGTGAAATTTGCTATTGTTGTATCCCTACTCACCTAAAGGACGGATAGATCAGGCAAATCTCCAGTCAGGCCTTTGTAGAGTGTGTGCTCCTGCATATCCACAGGTATTTTAATTCAAACATGCAACATATTGTAATAAATCTACAATATTCAGTCTTTACCTTACACCCTCGGTTGTTGCTCTACACTTTTATTATATTAACTACTTATTTATATAGCTTGCTCACTGTATAATCATGATAGCCTAATACTTATAACACAAGATTGCATCTTAAATGAATGACTGAGTTGAAAACTTGAATAAGAACGCATTTTACACAGAGGGGACCAGCTAGGGAAACTTTCCTGCCTACAATAACTGTTTTCATTTGATTTGAGTTACATTAAACATGAATAACCTTAGCCGAGTCCCCAGGAACATCGGGCTATTAAAGTAACAAGCCTATAACTGCGGTCTTATCAATTCTAGCTTCACCATACACTCAAACTGTGAGGTTTATCTGTTTTCCTCATGGACCTGTAGCACAATGCCCTGACAGTGACTTCACCTGTGCCCTGATCTTTATTAGAAACTGAGAGGAGAGCAAGTTAATATAATTTATATTACAATTATCACAAAAATTAACAAACAGTCTGCTTTAAAACTAAGAAAAAACAAGCTTCTATACTAACCTTACATAAAAAATTAACACGTGGCGAACTAGCTTAGCCGCTATCTGCCGGCACACCACATTAGATTAAAATACTTACCCTTGTAGTTGTGCAGATAACTCGATATGTAGAGTTTAAAGCCCTTGTCCCTCTTGCTTGTCGGAGCAGGGGACCAGGCATCAACAATGCGATGAACATCGCTGACGCGTATTTTCGGAAGATTCTGGAGACATCGAGTAAAAACAGACATTTTGGGGACGCGCAAGTAAACCAGAAACAGATATGGCGACAGCGGAACTTCACAGTTCAGTCTTTGTCATGTGTTTTAGCAATACATTTTTAACATTTATAATGCGTTTAGATTTTTTTTATTGCCTTTACAGGGACTTTAACACTTTCTTAAACATTTGTACAGGTCATAATTGCAAAACCTGTAAAAGGTAAAATAACAAAAAAAAAAAAATCGAAGTTGGAAATAATTTAGACATAAACGAAATTTCTGCACAACTGTGAAACCAGAGGATAATTTAACTTTTTCATTGAGTTTATCCTTCACGTCAAAACAGGGATTTTCATGTTTATGACAGATATCACCATGGTTGCAAATTAATAAAAAAAATTAAATTATACCCGAGATTTTGGCCATGTTGCAGATGTCTTTCACTGTTCACTGATAGTCAGGCATTCGTGAAAAGTCTAACTTCATCAATTTATTCTGCTAAATTGTTCATGCCATGAATTAAATATCTATTTTAAAACCGAATTAGAATCATAAAGATATTTATTGCCAAGTAAGTTTTACAAAACGAATTCTTTTTGGTTTATTGGTGCATGTCTCAAATGCGCAGCAATCAAAGAAATGTAAACAATTTTCAAGTGCATAAAATAATTCAATATATTTTACATATATTACTGTATAATCGCTTCAGAGTTTCAAAGTAATTTAAATGTCATTTCCTAAACCTTACCTTATCATGGAATCAAGAGTCAAGACTCTGTTATAAACCCTAGTGGCTTTGGAGCAAAAAATAGCCAACATGGCCGGTCGATTTTGAGAGTAGAAATCCTTGTATTTCAAAGCGGCTTGCCGCCAGCCGCCCGCGGTCGATCAGCCCGAGACAACCACCAGAGAAAATGAAGCGGGCGGCCCGCCAGCTTTTCGCTGGCATCTCGCAAGAAATGGGAGTGACGAATTCGGCGGCAAACGTTTCATCCCCGCCAGTGGGACGCACCTATAGCCGACAGCTTAGGGACGGCGGCAAAAAGAAGCCGTGAGGATATTTTTTGCTATCTGGGGAGGAGCCGAGACAAGGTCCCGGCCATTACAACGGTATAGTTCAGCCTGTGGCAATAGGGACACAATGTCTCATTCCCTCTATCAGGGAACGGAGGTTATGACAGTAACCGAGATGTTCCCCTTCTGTCACTCGCTCAACGTTGTGTAGATGTAGGTGTAGGCAAGCTACTGTGAGCGTAGGAACAGATGCACTCGGGCTGCACGTAGCCTCCCCAGATGCCCCAAAATGTCATGTAATACCCAACAACCGGGGGGGGGGGGTGTCTAGTTAGGGAGCAGGCCGCACAGCCACGGCCTTTTCTCTCTAAGTTTTTCTTTCCACAGAAACTTAGATTCAGCTGGGGCATTTAAATGCTAATAAAACACGCCGGGGAAGGCGTCAGGGGGAAAAGACCCCACGGACACCACAAAAAAGATCTAGGGGAGGGTAAAAAGTGCCGAATACGTCATATGGGCCTAAGACCGGACATTGCAGAGGCACGGTGGTAGGTCTTGCCCTTCATAAGGGAAGGAGCTCTACAAACGCAGCGACCGGGGCTGAGAGGAATCTGCCAAGGGAGACGTGGGTCTACCGAAAAAGGGAGAACATACCGCAGAAGATACATCACAGGAGGTTACCGGGCTAACCGAGACCTGTGGAGCACTTACCCCAGTACAGGGCACGTTAGCACACGTACTGGGTTCGACTACAAATTCCTCCGCTGAACTCGTGAGCCAGAGGGCTAGGAGGAAGGACATCCAGGGTTCACAGATCGGGAGCACGCATGGGAGAGAAGAGCGCACGGCTTCACCTTCGTGGAGGGGAAAGGCGCTATACACAAGCGGTACACACGGCCAGCTGCCCCGCGTAACGAAACTTACCTGTTTGTACCTGAAAGAACATGGGACGAAACCGGCTCAACCTGGAGATTGTAAAATCTCGCAAGGTATTGGGTTTTGCCCAGCCTGCTGCTCTACAGATGTCTGCTAGAGAGGTGCCTTTGGCCAGTGCCCACGAGTATGCCACACTCCTTGTAGTGTGTGCTTGAACCAGCAAGGGGGAGGGTCTGATAGGCCAAAGCAATGAAAGCATTCCCTTTCCGCTGTCCACCGAAGCAGACAAAGAGCTGCTCAAAGCATCTTAAGCACTGCGCAAAGCATGCACCGGACACAGCAACGATAAAGCTGGGTATGCATCCTCCAGGGCAGCTTCGCTTACAGGCTCACGACCTGATCCCTAAAAGGGGTCGTGGGAACCTTGGGCATATAGTCCGGTCAGGGTCTCAGGATCTACATGAGAGTCTTCTGGACCGAACTCCAGACACGTTCGCTGACAGAGAACACTCGCAGGTCCCCGACCCTCTTATGGAAATGAGCACCTTCAGGAGGGAGGTCTTTGAGATGGCCTTTAGCTCGACAGACTCTAAGGGCTCAAGCGGGCCCCTCCGTAGGCCTAGAATGACCACAGAGGTCATTTCAGCTCGCTGAAATACAACCACTCGGTTCCGAAGAAAAAATCTGAATGAATCCGCATTCCAGCCTCCCTTTAATACCTGTATGTCGGGGGGAGTGGCATGCAAATTCTACTCACCAATTCTCATTGTCCTTTTCTCAAAAATCTGAAGTGTCTCGGGCTCTCAAGATCGACCCCTAGTGTCACTACATCAACACAATGTTGAGTGAGTGACAGAAGGGAAACGGCCAAACAATCACCAAGCAATCATATAGCAATGCCCTAGCACCTGCAAAGCAATGACTTGACAACCACCTTGGCATAATGGTGGTGAAGTTTGCAACACTCTTTAGAAAAAATTACAAAATGAGTTTCCTTCGCTGCCTCTTACTCATTTCTTTATTGGAATCTACAGGTATGGCATTTTAATTTTTATTAATTCCAATATATTCAGAATTCTTGTTCCCTACTGGTAGCAGTTGCAGAGGTGTACTGGAGAGGTGTTCAGTGTTGTCTGTATTCTCATCATGACAGCCATTGTCTCAACATTCCCATCATGCCTCACTGATTCAGCCTCAGCATCCTAATCATGTCACATAGATGCATCTGTGTGTCCAGATTGATAATGATGCCTTACTAATGTGTGAGTGTGAGCTTTGTGTGTGTGAACATAAAATGTTTGGGATTTAAAGACAGCTGGGTTAGGAGCTGTGAGAGTAATGACTCAGGTTTTCTTAGGTTTTCTGCATTCTGGATGGGATTGCACCTGGTTGACCAAATTGTTTTTCAAAGTATACTCATATACAGAGCAAAGTAACATGCTAACAACATCAATATTTCTGTCACACAGTATTTGTGCATCTACACAAGCTCTGTACACCGTCTAGAACTGAGATAACATATCTTGGAAGAATAACATCCCGAAGACTGACCCCATGCAGGAGGGCTCAGAACACAATCATATACCAGTACATTGTTATCTTGTTTTAAATCGTGAACTGTTTGCACTTGTTGTCATGCATCTTAAATGAACGTAAACATACAATTTCATATACCCCAGTTCTTAAATGCTGGTATAGATTATAAGATCTCGAATATAAAATATCATCACTGACTATCAGCAAAACTTGAAATAAAAGAATTGTTTGGTTTCAAAGTATTTACTGCCATCAACAAATGAACAGATTGAGTGTTACAAAGAAATTAGAACTACCGGTATCCATACCACCCCTTTTGCAGATGCTTGGCCTGACTTATTAGTCTGATATTATGATAGCAGTATTAACGTGCCTATTTCTGTGCAGCTGTGTGGAAGATTTTACCAAATTATCAGAACTGCAATTTAGGACTGTAGTGGCGTGAGATCATTGCAGCCATAATAAGGTCAAATAAAGCTCAACTGCTGGAGAGAGGCAGCTTTATTGCTCTGAATAACATCTGAGCTGAGGTACCAGCATGGCAGAATGCCAGCAGAGTGCCACACAGCGGAAATTATTCTGCTACGATCTCACAATGAGCTGAATGCTTCATTATACCTTGACAAGTACTTCAAAACCATCTTCTCACTGGATTATACATGAGTTTATGTCTTATCTCCTCTGTAATCCTTGTAATGGCCAAACTTAAAACCCAATTCTACTACTTAAAGGAGCACTCAGTGGTTGCTTCTCAATCAGAAGGCTGCAGCCTCGTTAGGCTGGATATATTGGCTGCCACGTCATCAAGCAACATCGAAGACCATTTCAATTGTGAGGAAACTTGGGGCCATTGTAAAAATTCACTATTCACAATCAACCATGATCAATTTATTCTAAGAGTGAAAGTGTCCAATAGCAAGCCGGTTTCTGAGATTAAGCAAGTAGTATTCAGCTGTCAAGTGATTCTAAAATGGCAGCCCTCATAGCCCCTGCCAAATGTAAAACAGCTTTTAGAAAGTTACTGATATGACTAGAGTCCTCATCTCATGTGAGTGATAATTTTGTTTTGAGTGACTCTAGCTTTGAGCTTTGAGTACACATGCCATTGTAAAAATTCACTATTCACAATTAGCCATGATCAATTTATTCCAAGAGTGAAAGTGTCCAATAGCAAGCCGGTTACTGAGATTAATCAAGTAGTATTCAGCTGTCAAATGATTCTAAAATGGCATTCCTCATAGCCCCTGCCAAATGTAAAACAGCTTTTATAAAGTTACTGATGTGACTAGAGTACTCATCTCATGTGAGTGATCATAATTTTATACATATTTTTCAAAATTACAATTAATTTCTTTAGGAGTAAATCTTTTTTTAATGGGGAACAAATTATTGAGTGCAGCTTTAAAAAGTTTCTGGCCTGCTTTTCTGTGCACTTGGCTGTGCGCTTGGCCTTTAAAACTGATCAGTGTTGGTGTTAAGCCAAGATTGTGGTGGTTCAAAATCTTCTGGTTATAGAATGCCAATTACTGTTGGGTCACACTGTTAATTGACTCTTTGAGGCACATATACATGGCTGAAAATAGACAGTGTTCCAAAGTTCCTTAATGGACATTAAATAATCTGGCCTCTCATCCATTATCTCTCTGGTTGTCTTTACAAAACAGAATGACACAACCTCGGTCTGACAACCCTCTCCTTTATGCTATCTGTGGCAGGCCTGGATGAGCCCATCAAGTCTTGTAATCTTACCAAGACCATAAAATTGGCTATAAAGTGGGAATATGTGATCTCAGCCTGTCTCGGAAGGCTCTCTCTTTTCATCCCAGCCCGAGGACAGCGATGCCCCCTCCCCGATGTTGGGTGCTGCTGCCCCCTTCCCATCACTCATAGGAGGAGGAAGAAGAGAAGGAGCTCCACACCCCATAAGACACCAGAGACTAGTCTGTTTCTCAGTCCAGTAGCCATCACCCATTAGACACCAGCAACAGACTCATGGCTGGTGTCTGATAGGTGTTGGCCACTGGACTGAGCAACAGACCGAGCACCCATCAGACACCAGTCACCAGTCTGTTGCTCAGTATGTTCAGTCCCCAGCGGATGCCACTTTCTCATTCCTGTACCCAGTAGTCGTTGACCAGTCTGTCCACAATGATCACCCACCAGCCTTTTCAGTTCTGTAATGTCCCTGCCCAGTCTGACAACCCCTCTGCAGTCATTTCTTGGTCTGACCAAGTCCTATCCCTAGTGGTCATCGACCAGTCTGACTCAGTCCTGTACCCAACAACTACTGACCAGTCTGTCATGTCCTCTGTGGCGCTACTGACCTCAACAGCTGCTTAGCGACGCAGACTTTGCCTTGGTCTCTGGCTTCCCCTCCAGTTCGGCCCTGGCCTCCTGGTCCATCAAGACCTGCAGGTCCTTCTCCGGCTCCATCCTGGCCTCCCGGTCTATCATGGCTTCCAGACCCTTCTCCGGCTCCGGGGGGTTACTGTCACAACCTCGGTCAGACTGCCCTCTCCTTCCTGTTATCTGTGAATGTGTTTGTCTTTGTCTTGTGTTTGAGCACATGGTTCTGTTACGTTTTCTGTCTGTCATGCGTTCTGTTTTCCCTGCCTGCTTGTTCCCCCCTGCCATGCCTTGTTTAGTCATTATCATGTTGATTGTCTGCACCTGTCCCTCATGTATGTTTCTCCATTGTACCCTCTTTCCTCTTGTGTTTGTCGAGTCGGTTTGTTAGAATGTTCATCAGTTCCAGTCTGTTTACAGTCGGTCCTAGTTATTGTCTTAAATTCTGGTTTATGTTTAGTTTGTTTTCTCCCCCTTTAGGGTTATGGTTTGTGTTGCCTATTTGTTTCTGTTCTTTAATAATAAAAAAACAATTCACTCATTCCTGTACTTGGGCCCTTCTTCCTGCGTTCGTACTGTGACACAGAAATCTAAAAAACTAAATGATTCAAAACTATACATGGACCAAACTGCCACACATCTTATTTGGCTCTGCTAATGAACAGGTATAGCACATCTTCAGGTGCACTGAAAGAGTTATTGGCTGCAGTCTTCCATCACTTGCTGAGCTCTTCAGGTCCAGGACACACAATAGGGCAACAGAGATCATTAAAGTCCCCTCCCAACACTGACATTGCTTGTTCCAAACAAGACATGATAAGTTAAGAAGTGCCACCATAAGTTGCATTTTCACAGCCACCCACTCATTTGCACACACACACACACACACACACACACACACACACACACACACACACACACACACACACACACACACACACACACGTGTTTTATGGGGACTTTCCATAGACGTAATGGTTTTTATACTGTACAAACTTTATATTCTATCCCCTAAACCTAACCCTACCCCTAAACCTAACCCTCACAGAAAACTTTCTGCATTTTTACATTTTCAAAAAACATAATTTAGTATGATTTATAAGCTGTTTTCCTCATGGGGACCGACAAAATGTCCCCACAAGGTCAAACATTTCGGGTTTTACTATCCTTATGGGGACATTTGGTCCCCACAAAGTGATAAATACACGCTCACACACACACACACACACACACACACACACACACACACACACACACACACATACACACACACACAGTATAGTGTATTGGAGTCTATTTTTACATGTTGGGCAGATGTCAAATGGGACCATTAAATTCCAGTACCTCACAAGTACAGGTGAATTAAAGTGACTCATTTGATCTGTTTTTAATTGCACTCATGTGTTCCAAACGCGTGAAAGCGCCATAAAAGTAGTCCATTTGACTTGTGACCTTCTAAAGTCTATGTATAGTATGGTCTTCGTTCTATAGCATTGTGTGAGGAAAAGACTGAAATTTCAAGCTGAATAAGTTATTTCACTAGCATAATTTTTACTATTCCTTGAAAAGAAAACTTTTGGTCTCCCTATTAACATCTTTGGGTGAAAGTTATAATTGCAAATAACTTGCAGACGAAGACTGACCTTGTTTCGTATGTCAGTTGTGTTATGTCTGTCACTCCTGTTCTTCATGGATGAGTCTCATTGTTTGTTTGTTTTATTGGAACATCTGAAATAGGTCTTATTTATCTATGTATTCTAGGCCTATTTATTGTATGCATTTTATATCTTGTTAATGTTAGTGAACTGGGTAACATTAAGTATTTAACCTAAAAGTATGACTCGCAGTGTTCACTTTTGTTTTATTGAGTTAGAAATAAAAATCAGCATTATAAAGATAAAAATGCCCCTGAGAATCATCAGTTAATTTCTGATAGTGGTTACAATCTAAACACATTAATATGTAGCCCATGTTAGTAAAAAAAGAAAAGAAAATTGTGCTAAGAATTTAAATCTGTACATATTAACTGTATTAGTGCTGTCAGTCGATTAAAATATAAAATCTTGATTGATAGTATGATTGACAGTTATTCTCTGAACATGCGTTAAACTTTCACTGTCAACCGTCTCTGTGTTTATATCAGCGTCTCCCACTGAACATTTAAATGTGCTCTTCCTGTGAACGTTGACAGGATAGAAAAGGTTGGCAGATGGGCCCCACCTGGTAGTTACGGGCCCCTGGGCTTCAGCCTGTGTAATCCCATGTGTTAATGCACCCGTGCATACTACACATATTATTCTTAATGCTTCTGTCATATGGCAGAAAATGTATGAGTAGTATGGTAGTTTGCAATTCCAAATATGGCCAATGTTTTATTTTTATTTAAGCGCTGGAACTGCCCATGTAACAACACTTGACAGAGGCACAATGCAGCGCTATGGAAACGCTGATGCTTCACACCATAGAGCTTAATGTATTTGGCAACTCTGAAACTCTGCTTTAGTTTGCTGCATGTGTGATTGTACACAGACCTTCCAAGGGAGAACTCCCATCTTGCCTGCCGCAGTGGTGCCTCATCAGTGTCATGTATCGTGTGTTTGGCTTTTGAGTGAGAGTTAAGACTTGACGTACCTCTTCTGCCTTGTCTGTATATATTGTGCTCCCTTTCCTTTTGTGTTTGTCGGATCACATTTTGTCAATTTAATTTTGTAAGTTTTTATGGAGCCAGATCAATCTCATTAATAATTCACGCACAAAAAACGATTCACACATGCGTAGACAATTTCACATGCATGAAACCTAATTCACGTGCACAAAAAAAAAAAATTCACGTGCGTGAAAAAAATATATATACACAAAAAGCTATTCACATGCGCAAAATAAAAGTATGCATACGTAAAATACATTTTACAAACGCAAAACATACTTTATAGATATCCAACTAGTCGCAAAAACGTTTTGATTGTTTAAAATGTACGAGTGTATCCATGAATCT